>NC_071258.1:4955000-5000000 GCF_023375685.1 Ictalurus furcatus
ACTAACCGTTGCATACCAGGAACACCCTACAAGACCTGACGTTTTGGAGATGCTCTGACCCAGTTGTCTAGCTATCACAATTTGGCCCTTGTCGAAGACGCTCAGATCCTTACATTTGCCCATTTTTTCTGCTTCCAACACGTTAACTTCGAGAACTGACTGTTCACTTACTGCCTAATATATCCCACCCCTTGACTAGTGCCATAGTAAGGAGATGATCAACGTGTGTGGTTTTAATGTTATGGCTGTGTGTGTGTGTGTGTGTGTGTGTGTGTGTGTGTGTGTCTAATGTAATTTCCCTCTATTACTATGTCTGAGTCACATCATAACCACAACCATTATATATATATATATATAAAGAAGTGTATAAAAAGAATTGTATAAAAATAGAATACATTTTCAAAAAATAAATGTAAATGTAAGGGAAAATGAAAAACAAATTATCTGGATAAAAATCAGTGATAGATTTCCAGATCTTTGGTGCATAAAAACAAAAGGCTGCTCTGCATCCCTCGTCACATTACCAGACGTATAGGGTTAATTCCCCGCTCCATTTAAAATGAGCTATGTCCTCTTTCAAATGGTTATGAAAAGTTAGCAGAAATATGTACCAGTTGTTTTTCCATCATGTGAATATCCTGACGAGGAGCAGCAGGATGACATCATCATACGAGCACAGGCCAAAAACACACACAGTCCTGGAGATGAGAGAACACACACACACACCCTCTGCTTCATTATTATTATTTTTCTCAAATATCGGTTTGCATAACCTTTTATCACGTTTTCGTTGTATTTAAAGCTCGGTGTTTACCTCAGCCACACCTGAAAACATTCTGTACATTTAAAAATGTAAATATTTCTTTGAATTTGTGCCGTTTTCTTATGCAGGAATGAATGAATGTGGCTTTATTGATTAGTAGCGTTTTCTCGATCTTGAGTTTGGGCTGTTGTCTGTGAACAGTTTTGTATGCTCTCCATGTTGGTTTACTTCGGGGTGGCCGGTTTCTTCCCACTGTCCAAAAACATGCAGGTATGTGGATCGGCTATGTTAAACAAGTGTGTGTGCTAATACTGCATAAGACGAAAGGTCATAACACCCCCTCAACTCGGAATTCCTACTTGGGAACTCGAGATGGTCTTCTCATCCCTGAGTTTAGTAAGTGACATCAAATCAACATGGCCGCTCACAGCATGAACAAAACGTAAATAAAGTAGCACCTTGCTGTTTTGAGGAGGAAAATATATATCAGTCATCACAGTTAGCTGGCTAGCTTGAGACAGAGAGTCTTTCTCACTCTCTTTTTCTCTCTTTCTTTGTCTCTCTCTCCCTCTCTCTCTCTTTCTCTCTCTTTCTCTCTGTCACTCTCTCTCTCTCCCTCCTTCCCTCTCACTCTCTCTCTGTCTGTCTGTCTCTCTCTCTCCCTCTCTCTCTCTCTCCCTCCTTCACTCTCACTCTCTCTCTGTCTGTCTCTCTCTCTCCCCCTCTCTCTCTCCCTCCTTCCCTCTCACTCTCTCTCTGTCTGTCTCTCTTTCTCCCCCTTTCTCTCTCTTCCTCCTTCCCTCTCACTCTCTGTCTCTCTCTCCCTCTCTCTCTCTCTCCCTCCTTCCCTCTCTCCCTCCTTCCCTCTCACCCTCCTTCCCTCTCACTCTCTCTCTGTCTCTCTCTCCCTCTCTCTCTCTCTCTTCCTCCTTCCCTCTCACTCTGTCTCTGTCTCTCTTTCTCTCTTGCTCTCTCTCTCTCTCTCTCTCTCTCTCTTTATGCGCAGCCTGTCATTTTATTGAGAAATTGAAAGGTGTAAACTCCTCTGTGCTGGGAAACTTACAGCCAAGACTCCTTCCATAAATGTTAAATAAATGTCTTCTAAAAAAGTCACAACTTTCAACGTTTATACGGTCTACTTTAAAAAAAATAAATAAATAAACCAACACGCTTGTATAGCACCTGCCGTACAAGTCCCTGTGGATGGACTGTTACTGTGGAAACAAACTGTTGCTTGTGTTGTATTTCAATAAATATTGTTTTCTTCTTATTAAATGTCAAATAATGACAATAATAATAATAATAATAACAATAATAATAATAATAATAATAATAATAATAGCACATTTGCTTCGCACCACCAGGGTTGGGGGTTCGAATCCCGCCTCTGCCCTGTGTGCGCGGAGTTTCTACACTCTCCCCATGCTTCGGGGGTTTCCTCTGGTTACTCCGATTCCTCCTCCAGTCTAAAGACATGTATTGTAGGCTGATTGGTATTTCCAAATCGTCCGTAGTGTGTGAACGGGTGTGCGATTGTGCCCTGCGATGGGTTGGCACCCCGTCCAGAGTGTCCCTCGAGTTCCCTGGGACCCTGTGTAGGATAAATGGTATGGAAAATGGATTATTATTATCATCATCATCATTATTACACAGAGTCACACAGTCTTGATAAATTTTAGCTCACTGGTTGATGATGTTCAGAATAGGTCGCCTGCCTACCACACACACACACACACACACACACACACACACACACACACACACACTCTCTGTCTTGTCAGTGTTAATCAGCCTGTCTGTGTCTGTGTGTTTGCTCCTGCAGTGCCGTGATTAAAGAAGCTTCCCTGCTGTTACACTCATTTACACACTCACACACACACACACACACACACACGCACACACTCTGTACCGGGATCACCATGCTGGCTCTGCTGTTGACTGCGCTGCTGGCCGTACACTCCATCGGTGAGTGGCGTATCCTCTTCCCTCCTTTATCATTATCTAAAAAGCCACACACAAACACACACCCACACACCAGACACAAAGTGTCACTGCAGTGTTTTTGCTAAGATATTTGTTGACAAATAAAAATAGAGAGGAAAAGGATTTATACTGTACCGTGAAGGGAAATAAGTATTGGCACGCTCTTGTTTTCGTAATTTACTATACTTCCATTACATATATCCAAACATGTCTTTTGACTTTGTACCTTTAAATATGAAAAAATTATACATAAACAAAGATATGTTTAAAAAAGACGCATAGGGAAAAAAGGATTCGGACAGCACAAATAACCAGCATTAGAAATTTGTTGCAAAGAATTTGTTGGCGGCTTCAAGATGTCCACGGTAAGCATTAATTTTTTTTTTTTTTGCAGCATTGTCATTCTATTTTAGCTCGTTCCTCTTGCTAAATCATCTTCCGTTCCCCAAGATGGACTGTAAATGTTTAGAAACCGGTCTCGAGTTATTTCGGCTGTATGTCTGAGGTGGTAGTCTCGTTGAGACGTCCATTAACGTTGACACGTTTGACTTCACAAATTAAATCGTACGCTTTTGTGACAGCTTTACCCAAACTAACATTACATTCTTGTAAGTAAGAACTTTCTTGGAAACTCCTTCCATAAACGTTAAATGGACATCTCCTTCGGGAAAACTTTACCATATCCATGATTATATGCCTTATACCTCAACGCGTTTATTTTTTTTTACATTTTTTATATCCTTTATACATTTTATGTAGGATTTCCACCATACAGATAACTAGCTGTTACTATAGTAACAACAGCGTATTAGAAGCAGTGCATTCATTTTGTATTTCTCCTACATTCTGTAAATATAAATTATGATATGAAAATGAACTCCATATTCAAGTAGGTCTGTGTGTTTCTGTGTTTTATTAAGAATGTTGTGGAAATGTGTGTGTGTGTGTGTGTGTGTGTGTGTGTGTGTGTGTGTGTGTGTGTGTCGAGCAGAATTTCCACTCAGCAGGGGGAGACAGAGAGGAGCGTACACGGTTTTTCTCTTCTGACTCATGCCGTTGAGGGTGGAGAGGGTGTGTTAGTGGTTATGAATGTGAAGTCTGGACTTCAGATCACCGATGCTGCCTTCTTAGAGCTAATTTTCCAGTGGATGTTTTTCTCCTTCTGAAAATGTTAGATTCTTTTGACGTTCAGCTGCTCTAAACACACAAGAATGCTTGCTATTGTGATTTATATTTCATATATGATACATTTTATTATTTGTCTTATTAAAAATCACCAGACAGAGGTGGAGAAATTGTATATTGTAGATATATATATTTGATATATTATATATATATATATATATATATATATATATATATATATATATATATATATATACATACAATGCCCTCCATTAATATTGGCACTCTTGGTAAATATGAGCAAAGAAGGCTGGGAAACAGTTATCAGTGTTATCAAACATAAATATCTTTGTTAAATATAGGTGTAAAACAATTATTGGCACCCTTTTAGTCAGTACTTTGTGCTACCTCCCTTTACCAAGATAACAGCTCTGAGTCTTCTCCTGTAATGCCTGATGAGGTTGGAGAATACATGGCAAGGGATCTGAGACCGTTCCTCCATACAGAATCTCTCCAGATTTCGAGGTCCACGCTGGTGGACTCTCCTCTTCAGTTCACCCCACAGGTTTTCTATGGGGTTCAGGTCAGGGGACTGGGATGGCCATGGCAGGACCAGGATTTTGTGGTCAGTAAACCATTTTTGAGTTGATTTTGATGTATGTTTTGAATCATTGTCCTGCTGGAAGATCCAACCACGGCCCATTTGAAGCTTTCTGGCAGAGGCAGTCAGATTTCATTTAATATCTGTTGATATTTGATGGAGTCCATGATGCCGTGCATCCTAACAAAATATCCAGCACCTCTGGCAGAAAAACAACTCCAAAACATTAAAGATCCACCTCCATATTTAACTGTGAGCATGAGGTACTTTTTAATTTGGCTACCTCTCTGTGTGCGCCAAAACCTCCTCTGGTGTTTATTACCAAAAAGCTCTATTTTGGTTTCATCTGACCATAGAACCCGATCCCATTTGAAGTTCCAGTAGTGTCTGGCAAACTGAAGACGCTCGAGTTTGTTTTTGGATGAGAGTAGAGGCTTTTTTCTTGAAACCCTTCCAAACAACTTGTGGTGATGTAGGAGACTTCGGATTGTAGTTTTGGAGACTTTCTGACCCCAAGACGCAACTCACTTCTGCAATTCTCCAGCTGTGATCCCTGGAGATGGTTTGGCAAATCGAACCATTCTCTTCACAGTGCGTTGAGACGATATAGACACTGTCTATTATTAACTATTATTAAACTGTTATTCATACTATTATTTTAACTGTTTAATTTGTATGGATTTATTTATCTTTTATATGGATTTATTTATTTATCTTTTATTTGTGATATAGCTGTATTCCTATAAAACAATTTATCCTTAGCCTTTTATCCCATGTACACTTTCAAGCCCCAGCACCGCCCAGCTGCCGCTCTTGGGCCCTTGAGCAAGGCCCTTAACCCTTCCTGCTCCAGGTGCGCCATAGCATGTCTGACCCTGTGCTGTGTCTGTGTGTATATGTGACCAATAAAGCCTTCTTCTTCTTCTTCTTCTTCTTCTTGATATGGGTGCAGAGAGTGTATTTGTGGATGACCTTGTGTGAGTGTATGTGTGTTCTGTGTGTGTGTGTGTCTGAGTTTGAAACTGGAGTTGGAGAGTGTGTGTGAGGCCGCAGTCCCTTCTTGGGATTATCAGGCTTAATCCTTCTACAACTCCTTATCCTCCTGCTTGTGCTGTTCTGATAATTGCTCATATCTTTGGACAGGATTAAACACACACACATACACATATACACACACACACACACACACACACACAGACATACTCAGCATACAAATTGGTTATAGATTCTTC
This sequence comes from Ictalurus furcatus, assembly GCF_023375685.1. Classification (NCBI taxonomy): domain Eukaryota; kingdom Metazoa; phylum Chordata; class Actinopteri; order Siluriformes; family Ictaluridae; genus Ictalurus; species Ictalurus furcatus. The sequence continues at coordinate 4,960,705 of NC_071258.1, forward strand.
TGAAGCAGACTTTGCTTTTATGTGCTAAATATATTTGTTATATATTTGTGAATTATGGTCTGTCAGTACGGTCATTTCTACTCATTATTTTGTCTCTAACGTTTCTTTCAGCATGGCGTTGGATATGAAATGAAATGTTTGAGGTGTCACTGCTGCGAGAAGTTAATTTGTCTGAATGATGACTTGTTCGCGTAGTGAGTAAGATTGCTGTGAGTCATGTCCTGTTTTAGAGGCTATTATTAATTCAGCTACTGCTCTAGTGAGTCTGTTGGGTCGAGTCCATGCTTCCATGTTCAGCCATGTTTTTATCTCTCTCTTTATTAATCTACTATCCTATGAGGGAAAAAAGCTCACAGTGGTAATTACAAAGGCAGGGCTGTGAACAACAGGTGTGCAATATGAATATCACAAAAATAATATCAGTGAGTCTTTCTGAGAGAAGCATGCACATCATCAGCTATGTGAGCTAGTGAAGGTGAGGTAGCTAACAGTAACAATGGGTAAAAGTCAGAGAAATGCACGAAGGATGTGATTACAGTTTGAGTTTCATGTTCAGGGCCAGGTGGATATTCATGCTGGGTTCAATAGGTCTGTATGAATGTAGACATGGGCAAAAAAAAAAAAAAACAATGGAATCCAGAAGCAAAAATGAAACCTGGAAGTAAAAAACATTCCAGAAGCCAAAAAAACAAACAAACAAACAAACAAACAAAAAACAATGGAACCTAGAAGAAGAAACATTCCAGAAGGAAAAACATGCAATGCTGAAAAAACAAACAAACAAACAGAAGACAAATAATGGAATCTGGAAGCATCTGGAAGCAAAAAAAAAAAGGAATCCAGAAGATTCCGTTGGAATGGATCCCAAAAGGAAAAAAAAAAATCCAGAAGCAAAAATGGAATCCTGAAACAAGAAACAAATTCCAGAAGCAAAAAATGGAATCCTGAAACAAGAAACAAATTCCAGAAGCAAAAAAAATGGAATCCAGAAGAAAAAAATGGTACCAGAAGCAAAACATGGAATGTAGGAGGAAAAGATGGAATCCAGGACCAAAAAAAAAAAAAAATCCAGAAGAAAAAAAAGGAATCTGGATACCAAAAGAAGAGAGAAAGAAATAATTAAAAAAAAAATTCAGAAGCAAAAAAATGGAACATGGGAGAAAAAAAACAAATAGAAGACAAATAATGGAATCTGGAAGCATCTGGAAGCAAAAAAAAAAAGGAATCCAGAAGATTCCATTGGCATAGATGCTGAAATTTTTTTTCCAGAAGCACAATATGGATGATGAAATATATGATTAAAGAAAATGGTACCAGAAGCAAAACATGGCATGTAGGAGGAAAAGATGGAATTCAGAAGCCAAAAAATTTCATTCCGAAGCAAATCAATCTATCATTCAATCATTCAATCAATCAATCAATCAACCAACCAACCAACCAACCAGTCAGTCAGTCAGTCAACCAACCAATCAATCAATCAATCAATCAACAAATCAATCAACCAATCAATCAATCAGTCAATCCATTCTAGAGGCAAACATGCATTAACAAAATACATGAACAAAAATGACAAAACAAAGAGCAATAAACGTAGATTCACTCTTTGTAAATTCACTATATCTTTCACTATTTGTATTTGAAACATATTTTTGGACTTGGATATGCATCTTGTTGTTGATTGACTCCATAGGGATGACTTTGCTGTTGCTGGACAGTAATCCTGAGTCCTACTGCTTTTCCCCCCCACACACTAGTTCTTACTGAACCCAGGTGCATTATTACTCCAGAAGCTAAGCACTGAGATGGGAAGACTAACAGACACATAAAACTTTCCCTCTGTCTCTCTCTGTTCTTTAGTGTGTTGTATCAGAGATGCATGAGTGCTGCTCTGTGTGCTGTGTTGCTCCTCAGAGGCCGAGCTGAGTCCTGCAGCTAAAAATCGACTCAGTTAGTGCGGCCAGGGACTCTTCGCTCCACCCCAAACACCCTCAGGCCAAAAAGGCTCATTCATTGCTTTCCCATGTTTGTGGTCTCCTCAAGTCACAGGTCCGGAATATTTTTGAAATAATGTCAAAGCTTAGCTGTGGATCCTGTTTGAAGTGTTTGACCAGGCACAAACGAGCATATAAATTCCTGTGTAGGGAACAACTCTGCCATAGACCGTAGTGTTTGAGGGTTGTTGAACAAGAGAAGAAGAAGAAGAAGAAAAAAAAAACGGCTTGTGATTCGTGCACCCCTGTAATCAAATATATTAATGTTGCTAGCAATAAGTAAAAGCTAACCCATACTAATTAGCATAATGCACATCACATTGTGCTAACCGGTGCCTTAATTAATTATTAGGTTTAAGATTTAACAACATAGTGTTTTAACCAAATTGCTTAAACACCCTAAACACCCTATCTTACTTTCTTTCCCTCATACATTCAGGCAGTGGTAGCCTAAGGGTACGGTGGAAGGTTTCAGTTCCGTGAACTGCCAGGAAATTACTGTTGGGCCCTCGAGTAAGGTGCTTAACTCTCAAACGTTCAGCTGTACACTGGATTGTGCTTTGGATAAAGACTTCTACCAAGTGAATAAATGTAACACTTTTGAACTATGTTCCTAAAGGAATTAAGCCTGGAACTGTAACAGAAAGTGGTTCAAAGCCTTGTCTTTTCAAGGACTAAAGCTTGTAAACCCTGCGCTTCTCTTTGGACATTGCAGAAGGACTTTCTTTGTTTGTTCGTCCTGAGCCACACTACAAGATTTATACCATACTAACCGGTGTTGAAAATGTGCAAGACCCCAGATTTTGCACATTTATTTTCAGTCCTCAAAACCACCAAGATTTGCCAAGACTAATGATCCCGACTCTCAGAAAGTGAGGAATTGCAGAATTTCTCATGAACAGAGAACTTTAAATAAAAACGAACTTTGTGGGTGACCATCGGTGGCTGGTGGTGTTTAAAATTGGGGAACACAGCTGTGTGTGCGTTATTAAGTAAGAGCATCGAAAGACTTTTCCAAATTCAGGCCAACATCATCAGTGTCTGCCATTTTGAGATTTTAGCCGAGGCCGTGCTTCCCGTCCCAGCTAGCTCTGTCGTCATTGGTGATCAGTCTACAAACATGACGTCAAGATTGTGTTTTCATTCAAGACCGTCGGCGTTCTCCACATATTACAGGATGTTGAGTTGTGTTTAATGGTTATGGTTTTAAAGTGGGATGGTCATGACTGCAGGGGTTAAGGTTAAGATTGTATTTTATGCTCTATAGTGGCACAACAGAAAAGCATTCACTCTACTTTCTGGAGATTGTGAGTTCCAAATGCCAACCATGCCACAGACATCCATGGCTCAAGTCCAAGAAAGCAAAATGTTCTGGGCTCTCTGGGTGGAGGGATGGTCGTACTCTCTCCCCCAGTCAATCATAGTAACACTAGCCAAGTCTCATACATAGTATGAGCAACGGTTTCCCCTCCTTAAAACCCAGCCTTGACCCTCCACAGTTGCTAGATGTGGTGCGATAGGGGAGAACGATACTATATGGCAGTGGTGGCTTGGTGGTTAAGGCTCTGGGTTCCTGATTGGAAGGTCAAGCCCCAGCACTGCCAAGCTGCCATTGTTGGGCCCTTGAGCAAGGCCCTTAACCCTCTCTGCTCCAGGGGCACCGTATCATGGCTGACCCTGCGCTCTGACCCCAGCTTCCTGGCATGCTGGGTTATGCGAAGAAAATAATTTCACTGTGCTCTAATGTATATGTGACCAATAAAGACTCATTATCATTATATATATAGCCAAAAGTTTGTGGACACCTGACCATCACACCCATATATGAATCTTACCCAAATTTTTGCTGCAAAGTTTGAAGCACACAATTGTGGCATATATTTGTGTACTGTACCTTTAAGAATTTCCCTTCACTGGAACTAAGGGGCCAAAATCGGTTCCTACATGGCACAAAGCGAGCTCTGTGAAGACATGGTTTGCCAAAGTTGGAGCAGAAGAACTTGAGTGTCCTGCCCAGAGCCCTGTCCTCAGCCCCACTGAACACTTTTGGGATGAACCGGAACACCAAGTGCACCCCAGGCCTCCTCGACCAACATCAGTGCCTGACCTCACTAATGCGCTTGTGGCTGAATGAACACAAATCCCCCCCCAGAGCCACACTCTAAAATCTAGTGGAAAGCCTTCCCAGAAGAGTGGAGGCTATTATAGAATCAGAGGGGGACTATATCTGGAATGATATGTCCAACAAGGACATACGTATCTGTTTGGTCAGGTATATATATATATATCTATATACTTTTGGCCATACAGTATAGCTAGTGGGAGCGAAATGGGCAAGTGGAAGAATTTGGGATTAAAAAAGAAAGAATTACCTGGCATAAAATCTGGCCACCTTTTCTAATCACCAGGAAGGACGAATCTGCCTCGAAATGATCCTCTAGTGTGGCCCAGGCAATCGGCAATAGCTTTCTTTCATTAGACTTCATTAACTGAGATGTAGCTACATTGAATTTAACATTCAATAAACTTCCCCCTCATCGTCTTCATCTGTTCCAATTCAATCCATCTTTCTTTCCTTTTCTCACGCACTCGCACAGGTGTTTGTGTTGCTATTCTGTAAGAGCTATTTTCTTATCTCAGTCAGCTTTTCAGCCAGTCCTGCTATCATTGTGAGTCTGAGCTCATAGACAGCTTATTGAGGAGTACGAGCTCAGCACCGAGAATCTGATAACGTCGCTGCCGCCACTGTCACTGAGAGAGAGAGAGAAAGAGAGAGAGAGAGAGAGAGCTGTAGGAGCAAAAATGCAGATAATTGTATTGTATATGAAAAGGAATGTTCCCATCTTGACAATACGATATATAAAAAGAAATGTCAATTCACAAGCACTTGAACCCAGAGAAGGAAGTGCTTCAATCGTCTCGTTTCTGTCCCAACAATAAGCTTCCATGCTGCTGGCATCTTCTATACCCAATGCACAGACACTTGATGGCTTAAGCTATAATGTTGAGAGACTCATATACATTTCGTTTTACTTCCTGTAACTTTACATGGTATGTTTACAATAAATAACTAAATAAAGAGCATGTGAATACCCTTTGATGAAGTTATTCCCATCCACCAGTTAGCTCTCCTCTATTATATGAAAAATACCATGTCGACCTTCTGCTCATGCTGCGTCACTCAGATGGCAGTGGCATTGTCGGGGTTTGAACTTGTGTCACTCGGGAGCCCCCTTTTTTCTATCTTGAAGTTAATAAGACAAAAAAAAAAAAAAAACCCTGCAGCTTGTTTTGTTATAGAGGAACCTATAAACCGCAAACTCCTCTGTCCTGAAGGAACACTTATGGACTGTTACAGAGCTCTGACACTGGAGACTCCTTCCATAAATGTTAAGTAAATATCTCCTAACAGCACCCATCACCATATCAATGAATATATGTTTGTTGTTTGTTAAATAAGTTTTTTTTTTGTTAATCGCCACTGTTTGACCAATCAGATTTGAGAACGCTGACATCACACATCAAAGACAACCATTTTGCCATGTTAGGTTTTGTTTGGAAGATTTGAAAATCCTTGGACTTCTTCAGCAAAATCTGAAAGTGTGAGGTGTTTTATTCTGAGCAAATCTTGGGCGGGATATGGGGGATCTCACTTTTCTTTATAACACTGATGAGGATTGTATAATTTTTGCAGTGTGGCCCAGCATGACAAGCTAAATTTAGCGCACGGATGCCTTGGTAATTAGCTCTGGAGTCGAATCAGGTGTGTTAAACCTCCAGGCCGGGACTGGCAGCTGGGTTATTTTATTGAAAGCAAGGTTCCAGAAGGAATTCAGGAAGAAAAAAAAAAAAAAGAAATAAATTAGAGTATACCATAACACAGCTGCAGAATTCTCTCAAGCAGCTGACAGCAGCACGTACTGTTTCAGCGCTGAACTTAAATGATCTGTATTTCTCTATGACATCGTGAAGGGCTCATTTTAGATTTTGTCTTTATTTTAGATCATGTTCAGAAGATTAGTAAGGCTTACAGCAGTATTATTATTATTCTGGTGAGTAATTAAAGCGGGATTGCTGTGTTGAGCCGTGAAATAAATGACTGATCAGGAATCTGTTAATCGGGCATTGAAGTACATGTCCTCAAGCAGAGAAGGAGATTGTGAGAGAAAAGAGAGAAATGAGGATGGAGAGGCATTGAAGGAGTCACGGCGGTGTGAGCGAGGAATAATACACTTCGGGATGTGCTGTTATAGCAAAATAATCGACGACGTGGTGGTGTGATGCTGCGCGACGAGACGAGAAAATGATACGATTATCGATCATACTTTTTATCTGGTTATAGTCACGTTTTCATGTCGTGGAACATCCACAAAACAATTGAGCTCCTGTTATTGTTTATTCTCAGTCTCTCTTTTTTTTTTTAAACTTTCTCTTGAAGTTAATAAGACAAAAAATTGCAACTTATATAATATAACCGAGAAACTGAACAGCCCCGAATCCTGAAGAAAGTTACAGATTTATATGCTGACACTGGAGACTCCTTCCAAAAATGTGTTATAAACGTCCCTTTACAACTCCCTGTGTAAGTTCTATAGAAATAATACTGTATAAAACCTGTGATTTGCGTTTCAGCCAGAACTACTGTCAGAGCAGCTGTTATTAAAAAAAATGTAAATAAATAAATAAATTCAACATTTTTTGACCGATCAGATTCAAGAATTCAACAGCACCTCGGTGTAAATGTGGACAACACCTAAGCCGAATGTTCATAATCGTCATGAAGATGGAACTGCAAAGTGTTCATGTGAAGGTGTGGACAGGAGGAAGGGGAAAGGAATGCATATGACTCGAGACTGACAGGAAGAGGTGTGAGGTAAAGGACAGAAGAAGGTGTCAACATCCTGTTTCAGATGGAAGACATGCTGTTGAACTTTTCGAATGATTTCTCCTGCTTTAAAATCAGAAGCGGTCATATTTTCCAAATTCCTACAGCTCTTCCCGTTAGCACTGAACATATGCGTCACTGCCCGTTTTCCGTTTACCAGTCTAGGAAAGGAAACTGCTGTAGAAATGTAAAAAGAAAATAATGCCGCAGTTCTTCTTTGTGTCCACCCGAGGGCGCCGCAGCTACACCACAATTCCTCAACGTCAGCTCTTACAGAAAGTTCACTCCATTGAATTCCTGCCTGTGAGAATGTTAGAGATCAAATATATAAGATAAACACGCAGGTGCTTATAAAAAAAAAGTGTGTTTGTGTATGCTGCTAACTGATTTTCCAATCTCTAGAAGACCGCTGCATAGTCGCAAGTGCAGTTTTAATGAGATGTTCTCCAAACCACGTGGACGCCGACGGCGCAGTCTAGCCTTAACCGCAGCCTGACGGAGTCCCCGATAGCGCTCCACTCGCTTATCGAGCACTTTAAAATGAACGTGCATGTTTCTCTACAGGTATCGAACCCTGTGTTTTCCAATGATATCGAACGACGTGATATCACAGAGTGTGTATATTAGGAACAGGGACGCCAGGCCCCCGTCCGTTTATTGAACAGAGCGCATTGAACCTCGATGCCTTACAGCTCATGTTATTAAAGTTTGAGATAGGAAAGCAGCGCTATTGAACTGGAGAGAGACAGATAGGGATAGACGGGGGGGGGGGGGAGCGAGACAGATAGATGGATAGGATGGAGAAGCAAACTAGAGAGATTGAAAAAAAAGAGAGCGCTGATGAGGGAAGGGCAATGGTTTTGGATTTAAAAGGATCTTCTGGTCAAAGGGAAAGACTTAGAGACGAATACAAGAATCTGTTAAGGGTTCTTAGTGTGTAGACATTGACTATCCTTGGAGATTTTGCAAACCGTTATAGGGATGTAACCAAGTACGGATACATTATTCAGAACGAACAGATTACGGATGCAAATGAGGTTGTTTTGTTTTTTTTGCTAGAAATGTTCTCAGGACATCATGTTGAGACTACAGGTCTAGGGAGGCAAGTGAATAGAGATTCAATAAATAAAGTTACACAAGCCTGAGATTTAAGCTTTTTTGAGAGCAAGCATTCAGATATGAAGCTCATGGGACAAACAAACAGGACATTCATTAATGTGAACCTGAGTTGCTGCTTGATGCATTTGCAACATTCGTTTATTCGTCCTTAGTGACTGCGTGGTCAGGGTGGTTGTTCTTTTAATTAGGCTACATTGGAAAATATCCCAGGCAGATACAAGCAAAAATAACTTCATGAGCTATTAACGTAAAAATCAATCTCACGCACATCTTTAGTTGAGACTAATCATGAATTTTCAAGTATTTCCAGGTGCAAAGTGGAAGGGTTCATATCTAATTAAAGGTTTAGGCCGTGCCCAATTTGGGTTAAATATTAGGAGCCCTAAACAGAAACAGATAGTGTCACTATGTTACACACATAAACCTATCAAGTCATATTGCAAGCAATTTTTTTTTTTAAACAAAATAAAAACAAAACCACTGAGTGTCTTAAAGCTTTTGAGAAACTAAATGGTTCTGAACCATATATGGTTCCTCTTTTCTCATCATCAGAAGGAAACACGCGAGTGCGGCCTTCATTTATACATGTTTATGTGTATTATGTTTTCAGGATTGTCCGTGTGTCTGTCCGAGATTCTTGTTAGTGTGATATTTCAAGAAGGAGTTATTGAATGTTTGTAGAACGAGTGGTCGAATGTTTGTAGAACAATTGGTCGAATGTTTGTAGAACGACTGGTCGAATGTTTGTAGAACGAGTGGTCGAATGTTTGTAGAACGAGTTTTCAAATGTTTGTAGAACGAGTGGTCGAATGTTTGTAGAACGAGTTTTCGAATGTTTGTAGAACGAGTGGTCGAATGTTTGTCGAACGAGTGGGCGAATGTTTGTAGAACGAGTGGGCGAATGTTTGTAGAACGAGTGGGCGAATGTTTGTAGAACGAGTTGTCGAATGTTTGTCGAACGAGTGGTCGAATGTTTGTCGAACGAGTGGTCGAATGTTTGTAGAACGAGTTTTCGAATGTTTGTAGTACGAGTGGTCGAATGTTTGTCGAACGGGTGGTCGAATGTTTGTAGAACGAGTTTTCGAATGTTTGTAGAACGAGTGGTCGAATGTTTGTAGAACGAGTGGTCGAATGTTTGTCGAACGGGTTGTCGAATGTTTGTAGAACGGGTGGTCGAATGTTTGTCGAACGGGTGGTCGAATGTTTGTCGAACGAGTGGTCGAATGTTTGTAGAACGAGTTGTTGAATGTTTGTAGAACGAGTTGTCGAATGTTTGTAGAACGAGTGGTCGAATGTTTGTCGAACGAGTTGTCGAATGTTTGTCGAACGAGTGGTCGAATGTTTGTCGAACGAGTTGTCGAATGTTTGTCGAACGAGTGGTCGAATGTTTGTCGAACGAGTGGTCGAATGTTTGTAGAACGAGTGGTCGAATGTTTGTCGAACGAGTGGTCGATTGTAGAACGAGTTTTCGAATGTTTGTAGAACGAGTGGTCGAATGTTTGTCGAACGATTGGTCGAATGTTTGTAGGACTGATATGGAATTATTATTGAAACCAGGAGATGAACTGATTAATACGCTGGAATTGATCCAAACAGGGTCAATGTCTGAAATAGTTTGTCTTCAATACGTTCCTTCCTGTTTATCATACAGAGATGTTACTTACGGGTTCAGGAATGTTCAGGAGATCAAGGCCCATTTTTTCTAGCTAGGATTCTTGCTATCATTCCATCCATCTTCTGCTGTCCAGTCCCCAAACATTCCGGTGGTGGGATGGCTCCGTAACACGACTACATAACTCAAGAAATGCTTAGGAGGCACTTAGCGATACTGAAACCTGTGTAAATCTGGTGGGAATATTTGATTCGGTTTGGTTTACGCTAACATTTACACAACACTTTATTATTGATTGATACGTAAGGCCTAGTGGTGTGACCAGCAAACTGAGACATCATCCTGGGTCATAAATGATGTTGAAATGATTAATCGGGTCACGTATCTGTAGCGGGAATGAGCAGATAATGAGATGATGGAAGGAAAGAGAAGAGTGGTGAGAGTCATTGATTCCTTTTGAAAGACGAGAGCTAAATAAAGCGTAGAAGGTTTGGCGTTTTTGAAGGTTTTTATGACTGATACAGGTAGTGCAGTATATATACATTGCTCGCCAACTCTGTCCTCCATTCATCCTTCAGCCAGCATTATTAACCAGACAGATCACTCAATCCATCTTCGTAAGCCTAGTTCACACTACACGATTTAAAGGCCGTTCTGCAAGCTGCCGAGCTTGCCGACAAAAACCCTTTGATCGGAGACAAATCAGCGAGCAATCGGCGCTCGCCGGTTATGTGTGAACCACTCAACGACGCGTCAAAGAGGCTTGCCAAAACATCTCGAGGCATGGCCAACGCCAGGCAGATATTTGGCATGCTAAATATCTGGAGCTGTCAGGCGACTCCACATCCTGTGGTGTGAAAAGTGTCGTCACTGGCAGTGATTGCAGCGACGAGCTCCAGCCAATGAGAGCGCAAGGTGAGATCACCGTGAGGACGAGAAACCCGTGGAACCTATAGCTGAAGCTGTACAACTTCCTTTGTCTTTTCCTCTTTGGAGTTTCTTCAGCACGAATCATCGCGCAAACAGCTCGCACCGCTTGTTTCTGTCCTACGTCCATCTTCAGATAAACAACTCCTGTTTCGCGCGTGGTTTTCACGTCATACATCCTCGTCACTTCTCGCATCGCGTGTGTTTTCGTGACAGAACGTCGTTTGGAACCCAGATAGAGTCGTCAGGTGACAGAGTCGTTGTCAGATCGTGTAGTGTATGACCCCCTGTCCCGAGCAGTCACCTAGTGTGAACACCACAACGACTTCAAGACTCCCGATTACAAGACTGCAAGTCGTGTAGTGTGAACAGCACAGCGATCTGCCGGCGCTGAAAATCGTGTAGGCTTTACTCTCTTTACACACACATTGTCCTTTTCGCGTGTTCCTTTCAAAAGAGCAGCCGTGGATCAATCATCTCTGGTATTTCGAGCTTCCCCAGACTCTTACAGCACTCTTAATCCTTACATTTACTCCAGACATAGTTCAGATTCACATTTAAACATGTTTGAAAGAGGATTTGGAGTTCATTTGAATGGCCTTCAGCTTTGGTGGTATATTGAGTTGGATATGTGAGTCAGAGACAGCCATCCCATCCCATGGCCCCTTTTTAATTTATTTTTAATTGTTGATAAAATATCATCTCAGAATGAAAAAAGATATATAGCATTTTTGCGTTCATTGTTTAAGCCCGTGCCTAAGCCTAATATTAAAACGAACACGCGCATCCCTTCCACGTACGCATATACGCTTATCCCCACGTCAGAGGCACGTCTGCCCCCATAAGCAAACAGATTGGAACTGATTGAAGCATCAGTAATCAGTGTGAGAGAACATCCCGCTGCTCCAGACCCAGCGACGAGCGCAGCGATCCTCGAGAACGTAACTTTCCATGACGTCAAACGCTCTTCTCCCACCGAGTCGCACTCTTCACACTGCTCCCTGACACACGCTGAGCTAGCAGTCCGCACTATTACATAAACCACAGCGGATCACACTTTCTTGCACTGGGCATTTGGTCAGCACACGTTTTTGATTTTGCTTCAAAGTGTCAGGACTTAACTCCCTCTTTGATATTCCTTATACCAGTCTTTGTACTTGAGAATTAAATTATTTCATTAATACTGGATGCAAGGCAAATCAGTTTACAGGGACTTGTAAGGGAGATGCTCCAATAATAGTAATAATAATAATAATAATAATATTAATCATCATCATCATCAATGGAGTAAAAATGTCATCAAACAAAGAAAAATGTATAGTTCATCATTTAACTGTGAAGCATTCTGTAAGGTGAGACGTATTTAACATTTATGGAAGTTTGAGCAAGTTTGACTCCATTGGAGAATCTTCAGGACAGGGAGTTTTGTTCCATGCGATTTCAAGCCGCGACAAGCTGCGATTTTTCTTTCTTTTTTTTTTTCTTTCCTTCAAGAGAGAAAAAAAAGAGGGTCTAATGAAGGAATAACTGTTTATAGCTGCTATAACATAACGTACCTGTTTCATAAATGTTCCAACATTAAACATCAATATAAATGAATTGAAAAAAAAAATGACGTTTTTTTTTATTAATACAAATTTTATCTTTGAAAATGATTGTATTCCTTATTCTATTCCTCTTTATTAATTATATAAATCCTACAGTTTTTTTTTTTTATTAAAAAAAAGGATTATTCAGTACTGAGTCATTGACCTTGCGCTTCATGACCTCAGACTATTTAAAGATGACATTGTAGTGGGACATGCTTAGCCATAAAACACGTGTCCTTATTTGGCTTGCTAGCTAATGTAACTAATTTAAGCTACTAATAGTCTAATAATAAATCTAATCTAATAATAAAAGTTTAATAATAAATGAATTTTATTATTATTTTAGTCTTTCTTCTCCTGGTTTGGTTGGGTGTAGATGGTCCATTATTCGTTTGTTTTCCTGGATTGCCACAGAGACTGGAGTCTTGGAGTTTGGAGCTAATATTGCGAACCCGAGCTCTAGATTTCACTGGAGAGTCTGGATAAAGAACCGTCTACTTTTACAAGAAGAGGCCATTTGACTGAAACAAGGACTACCTAACCATAGACCTTTTCATACAGCCTGTCGGCAAACTCGCAATATTATCTCGCTAAATAAACTCACGAATCGTTTTTTAAAAGACGTGAACTTTCAATTCCTCGACTTACTGAGATCCAAAAAGTCATGGTGTTCAGAAGCTTCAGAAGGTGGTCGGAAGCCAGTTCGCATAAGTGCACACCCTGGAAGTGTGGCCGGCCAATGAGATTGAAAAATTCAGGTATGAAAGTTGATGAAAACCAGAAGTGTGTACTAATTAGTAGTAATATCGTAATACGTTGATCCAACCTTTAAATCTCAGCTCACACATCAGGCAGGACTCAGTATGTGCTCGGGTCATTGTTTGGCCTGCGGCTTGTATCGCCTTTCTTTGGTTTTGAGATTTGGTCTGGAGAACAGAATGATAGCTGTGACTAATAGCGGCGGAATGTAGAGCTTTATTTAGGACTTATTATTTATGATGGAATGTTAGACACAGCCACTGAAGAAATGTGTGTGTGTGTGTGTGTGTGTGTGTGTGTGTGTGTGTGTGTGTACTATGAATGACCCCGCCTGTCTATTTGCATTTGACATGTGAGTGATGCAGCTTCAGATGTCGGATCATGGAACCGGCCTAATTTAGAATTTCACGTTGTTCCATAGAAGTGCTGATGCCTTTTATTTATTTATTTATTTTTTATCAAAGCCTGTCTACACATGAGCCCTTTTGATAATTATTCATGTGATAATACAGGACATCAGATGATGGCAATGCAAAACATTACTGACTTTGATGTTACACTAATTAGCCTTATTAAACTTGTATTCTCGTTCTCTTTCTCTCTGTAGCTCTGGAAGTGAACGTCCCTGATTTCCCAGTGGTGGTGCTTTATGGAACCGACACTGTCCTCAACTGCACGTTCTCGGGGGCCAAGAACTTTAACCTGTCCGAGCTGAGCGTGTTCTGGCAGCTGGCTGACACTCAGAGAAGCGTGCATGCTTACTTTGACAAGCAGGACCGCTTCATTGATCAGGATGAGCGGTTTGCTAACAGGACCAGCCTGTTTCATGCAGAGTTAGCGTCTGGTAACGCATCGCTGCTCCTGAGAACAGTCCGAGTGGCAGACGAGGGCAGCTACACGTGCTTCGTTAAAGTGGACGCATACAACAAGGATTCCATGTACATGCAGGTGGCAGGTGAGTCACGGTTTATTCTTCACTACAAATTCGCACTGACTGTAAAATGTGTAGCAAAAGATAAGATAAGATAAACTGTATTGATCCCACACTCGTTACAGCAGCTCAATTACACAACTCAGATAAGAAATAATACACATTAAATAGGAATAGAATAGAAAAATGTCTAAAAAAATATATCATAAGAATAGAAAAATAAGAATAATAGTAGTAATAAAAGTAATAATAATGGTAATATGTACACTATGAACACCTCAATGTATGTACAGATGAATAAGAATATGAAGATATACAGACGAGTAACACCTCGTTTATATACAGATAAGTGACAAATGGAATATTGCACAGTTCACAGTTGAGGGTGAGCAACAAATAGTAATAAATGAATAAATATACATAGTGCAGAATGTTGTGAACGTGTTGGCTGATGATGCAAAAACAGCCAGCAGTGCCACATTATAAAAAGAATAGTATCACGTACAAAAAGAAATAAATTAAAAAAACTCCCAAAAAACATTCATTTAGATGAATATATTTAAATCTAAGACCAGGTGATGTTTTTCCAGTCTTTAACTGTCCAGTTTTGGTCAACCTGTGTCTACTGGAGCCTCAGATTCCTGTTTGTGGCTGACAAGAGTGGAACATGATGCTGTTGAAGCCCGTCCACCTCGTGTTGTGCAATCCGAGATGCTTTTCTGCTCAACACGGTTGTAAAGAGTGATTATTAGAGTTACTGGAACCTTCCTTTCAGCTTGAACCAGTCTGGCCATTCGACTCTGTCCTCTCTGTCAACATGGCTGCCATTTACCGGATGACTCCAAACCACACCCCCGTCTCCCACTCACCCCGCCCACCACCATTCTGTGTAAACTTTAGAGACTGTTGTGTGTGAAATATTCCCAGGAGATCAGCAGTTTCTGAAATACTCAGAGCCATCTGGCACCAGCAACCATGCCACGGTCAAAGTCACTGAAATAACCCCCCCGCCCCCACACCCCACACCCCACACCCATTCTGATATTTCACAAAGAGAGAGAGAGAGAGAGAGAGAGAGGGAGAGGGTTCTTGTTACGACACGGCGAAATCGGTGCGGCAGCTCACAAAGTGTAGTCCGCCCAGGGACGTGGCGGAGGAGGACTACACTTCCCAGTCATACCCGTGCTCGAGTTCGCCAGAGTTCTAATCACGAACACCTGCAAACACCTGAGGTTATATAAGGGCCTCCCTAGCATTAGCCGCTTGCGAAGTAACCGCTCAGCAGCCTCGTCTCTGTTTGTTTACCAAGCCGATTTCATTAGAAGTGTTTTCCCTGGTGCTCGACTTCACGCTCGTCTCTCACTACGCTTTTGCCTACGTCCCTGATACACAGCTTACCTGTTCGGTCCTGACTCGATTCTCGTTCTGGATTCTTCCTCACGTCATCTCTCCGCTCGCCCGCGCTTGTCTCTGTCTACGCTTCGTAACAGTTCTATTATACATTAATTTTCAGATTTACTTTTATTCATATTTGGATTTACATTTATTTAACTGGATCATTGTAGTGTCACATAAAAGAAACCAAACAAACAAACAAATAAACAAACAAAAAAAAACATTTATTAAGATGCTAAATTACAGTATACTACATCCACATAAAAAAAAATCTAAAAGTAAATTTAAAGATAAGTGGACTACATGGAGATGTGGGGATGATTGGTAAGCCTCCCAGTCCAAAAAAAAAAAAGCTGAATGTGCCTTTTGATTCCCAAAACTCGCTTATGCCTCTCCTTGCCTTAATATCAGCATCATTCCTGTTACCTGTGGATGCCACCAGTGTCTTGAGACAGTTCCTGTCAATTTTAGCCCACTCTTCTACTGACTGGATGCGAGTTCGTGGAGGTATTTTGGTGTTGATGTTTCATCTGCTGTTCCAAATAATCCCACAAGTTCTCAATAGGTCCAGTGATGTGTGTCCCATCATACTGAACCATTACATTTAATACATTCTTAACCTTTTTCATATGTATCTTTCACCTGGAAATGTGGACGTAGTGAACATTTAATAATGATTAAGAGATAAAACCGTAAGATTATTGGACCGTAATGAACGTTTAGAGGAACTTCTAGAGTAGTACACTGCATGAGCTTTTCTAGGTAAAAGATAACTCTTAAAACGTACAATAGGTGTACACTAGAAGGTAGACTTGTCCACCATTTTGCGTAGGAGCTCAGCATTTTAAATAACTTACCACCCAAAAATCTTTTTTTGCCCCCCAATAAAACTAATCCAAACAGCACATGAATTTGGATTGACTGACAGTTGCGTACATGATATTAACTGTCACCCTCTGTAAGCCCCGCCCCCTCATCTCAGATAAGTAGTGTTTCTGACACGGCCCCCAGGGCTTAGGTTCTGGTTGTTTTGGTTCCCTGGTGTTCCCGGTTCCTCGTGCCTGTTTCCCTGTATTCTGTTCTTTTAAATAAAGGAGTTATTATGCATTTATATCCGCCTCCATGGGCTCACATCATGGCAGTTTCAGCTGACGTTCTCATGTCATCTCAATTTTCCCACACACAAAAAAAATGATTAAATGAGATTACAATCAGTATGTTTACATGGACAACAATAATCCACTATTAACCCGATTAAGGCAATACTCTGATTAAGAAACTACCATGTAAGTTTAACACAAATCGAATTAAGACGTGTAATACTCCTGTTTTAGTCGCATTATCGACGTGTATTACAGACATGTACACACCTTAATCACACTATTAACGTCGTGTGAAAGTTTTCACCGCATTTTGCGACGGGACACATACACACACGGCAGTGCTCAACCGTTTTATGGCAAACAAGAGAGCTGTGTCCCAAACCACGTACTTGCCTACTATAGGCCTGTAGTAGGACAAATACATGTATCTCGGTTACTATATAGACGGTAATTACGCGGTTTGAGACGCAGCCCATGGCTTCAAGCAGTCGTCTATTAGCACGTACAGCATGACTAATAATTAACTGCACTTAAAGCGTCCGTAAAAGACTTTAATAAAAACACCCAAAACTGTATACGGTCCCATAACAAAGACGAACTGTATGTCGATACGTCAAATTCTGGAGGGAACGTCGGATGGCGTGGCGCGGTGACGTAATGACGTGTGCTGTTAATCGAACTATGTTCTATAACATGTAAAACGGGAACATGAAAGGAGTATTCTAAAAGCGACTCATGTAAACACCTTAATCAGAATATTGTCTCATTCAGAATAAGGTCAATAATTAGATTACTGCTGTCCATGTAAACATAGTCATTGAAGCATCAAATTTAACACTAGAAAAGAAACCACTAAAGATAATTAGATAGTGATCAGCATCTTGAACTTGACAGTTCGATCGTGATTGTTTTTCACGTGATTGATGGACCACTTTAATCCCTTACGAGGCGATTTTGTTCGTTCAGGTAAGCTTGTATGTATGCTCTTATTCTTATAGCTAAGTGCACTGGCACTTAGGATGATATATTGTCATTCCCTGTTGATTGCATCCGTTCGCTGTCTCTCTGTCTCTGTCTCTGTCTCTCTCCTTCAATTTCTTTCTCTGCGCATCTTCAGAGGTCCAAAGTGCTCTTTTCATTTCCGAAGACGCATCTCATTAAGCGATGTTAATGCTCAGAAATGCTTTTCTGCACTTGGCAAGGCCGGAGGAATAACAATCATGCCTTTTCCGCTGCTGATGAATTGACGGATGCTACGCTTGAGATTTGCGGACAGTCTTATATTTAGCTGGCATTTCCAGCGCGCGTGGAGGTTGGAGAGATCTGCAGAGATCCGCGTGTCAGTCAAACGGACACTGCCATGGGTTTTGACCTCTCTGACATCACCCACCTCTTTTCCATCGAAACCTAGGAGCATCTTGATTGCATTTCCTCCCCCTGTACCAGAGAGGAGGGCCTTTTTGTTTGCTGGGCATTGATTGGCTCTGGGAGTTAAGCTGAAACAGCTCTGGCGTTTCTCCACCTGAGAGAACTGACCCTTCTCACCTCTTTCGCCCACAAAAAAGCAGATTTCCCAGTGGCCTGCTTAAACTGTGAGAAAGAACAAAAAATGTGTAACGGTCCCTTCAGGACACTGGAAGAGAGAAACGTGTCAGTTAATGGTTCCATCTGATATTGAGCCACATGGCTGTATGTTATGCAAAGCTCCCAGAACATAATTAAGACTTTAATAGCAGATGTGTCAAGCTGTTCCCAGGGTGAAACACATCCAGAGATTGCTGAGCTACATACTACCACCAACTATATCTCCAGCCTCCTCATCTTACAGCAGTGAACTACACTAAGAAGTAATGTCACCAGGAGCCAAGAGCCATGATTTTATCATGCTGGGAAATAATGATCTTTTACAATATTTTTCCTCAAGTTTGTTTTGACTGTTTTGATTTGTTTCTATTTCCATTATAAAAACTCGTACATATTATATGCTGCGGTAAAAGGTTTGTGGAGCCGCAGGATGACTCGGGTAGCACCAGAACACGACTCGTTCTGAAATGCAAAATAAATTGTTGGAGTGCTTTTGAAACTCTTATATTTGTAATCCTTATGTGTTGAATCCTAATCCTAAACTCAAACTCAAGCCTAAACTGCAACTCAAAATACGCTGTGAGAACGCTGTTGCTAGGCAACCTTAAAATATAGACTGAGCATGAGATTAAGTTAATGACCAAGGATAAAACTCTGATAGCATAGCATGTATCCTGTGTGAATAATACGAAAGCTCGGTGAGAGTGGAAACAAGACAAACCAGTCAGAAATATCACAATACCAGCTACCAAAACACAGGCTGAGATGGTAGACCATCTTTGGAAGCTGGTACGTGCTACGAGGAAGGACACATTTCTAAATGACCACTACGTTGTAGACAGGTTACGTTGAAGGAAGTAACACAACAGTGACGAAATGACAAAATCTCAAACATACTTCCATTCATTCATTAATCACTTTATTTGTGTCTGTGGATCCAGAGCCAATCCCGGAAACACTGGACGTGAGGCAGGAATACACCCTGGATGGAATGCCAGTCCATCTCAGCGGACCGTACACACAGTCATTCATACCTGGGTGCAATTTTAGTTTATAGTTAAAGTGCAGAATGAACGTCTATGCACTCCAACATACTGAGAATTGTCATTACAAAATTTCAACCATGGAAGCCGTGATTACCACCGTGAACATGACTCCATTTGGATGCAGCACTGGTTAAAACGTGTTGAGGAAAGAAAAGCCTATAATGCAATGTCATGTCATATTTGGATATTGTATTTTTTCCATCTTGTACACTGTTCTGAATGTATAGTAGTTCATAATTTATCTTCGTTTCTCTTCAGCCCCCTACTCCAAACCCTCAGTGACCTGGGAAACCGATGCCAACCCCAAGCCAGGTGATGCCGTCGCACTGACCTGCGTGGCGTACGGTGGGTACCCCGAGGCTCAGGTGCTGTGGCAGGACGGGAGCGGGCAAAACCTGACTGAGAACGTCACCGTCTCACCTGTAGCCAACGAGCAGGGTCTGTTCACCATCAGGAGCGTCTTGACGGTCATCCTCGAACCGAACAGCACCTACAGCTGCAGACTGACCAATCCGCTTCTAGGGGACGAGGGCCACGCGTCTGTCACCATCACGGGTGAGTAGATTTCATACCTGTCAGTCAGTCATCACGCTCATCTCCGGTAGGTCAACTACTTAACTATGGTACATGGGAGATTATGTTGTCAGTGTCGTCGTCTTAGGAAATACCATTTGTTCTGGGGTCCTGAATCATTTGAAGCTTAATCAGAACTATCTAAAGTCAATCAAGAGTCAATTAAAATCTGAGCACTGATGGTGTTTCCCTGTTTCTCAGATGACGGTTCTCTGCCAAATGAAACTGGAAGACAATAATGAATTGTCCAGTAATGATCCAATGAGCATAGCCATCAGTTCTCCCACTTTGCTAAATGAGTGGAGTGGGTGATTATTTCTCAGATTATCTCCATAAAATGAGAAAAAGCTTTTATCGGAGGTTTTAGGCTCAGCAGAGGGAATAGAGGTGGAAAAGAAGGTGGCTGGATTTACCCCTGGCTTAGCCCAGATATTAAAGCAAAGCAGGGGGTCAGTGGGGGTCATAAGGTTGGGCTTCAGTGGTCTGGCAAATTGTAAAACTGACAGTAGGATGTGGCTGACAGTGGAAAAAAAAGATGAAAGTGGACAGGCTTCACTTAACTCTGCTGCTAAAACGGAACTGGACAGAGATTTGTAATATTCTTAAGGCACCGACCGAGATGGTCTCGGATGACCTTGAACTTATTTTGACGTTGGTCTATCAATTAAATGAATCGATTTAAACAGAATGTGATAAGTAGCTGAAGCGACCGTGAGGCAATGTATTTCTATAGAGTAGCACTTTAATGCTTCTCTCTCTCTCGCTATATATATATATATATATATATACACGAATATGTTTGTCGGTGAATTAGTAGGATGCAGAGGATGCAATGGCCCAACCCAGTAGCCTAGTTTTATATTTCTCCCAGGATGTAAAGGTGAACACAGGAAAAAAAAAAAATCCTCTCTCGAAATAGGCTTTGTGGAAAAACATGCAGCTTGACATCAAATTATGAATCTCTCCAAGCTTGTCCAGGATGCTTAATGGATTGTGCCTGTGATTGTGTAAAGCAGGGATTATCAAATTGTGGTGAGTGAGTTTTCTCTAGCCCTGACCCATCCTCCATCACATTTTACAGCTTACCAATTCACTGCTGAATTCTCAATTCTGATTGGTTGTAAAGGTGCTGATTCCAATATGTTGATAACACATTTCTATAGTAACAACTCATTCATAATTATAAATGGATAAAAGAAACACGATACGACATCGTTAGCGCCGACAAATTGCTGCGCTTTAAGAGGAATCAAACACTTTGTGACGTTCCGTGTTTGGAAAATAATCGACTTCGGGGTGGTTACGGAAACTCCACTTCCTGTTGGGCTGCATCACGCTATCCCATTGTTGATTGCTTTTCTATAACAGTATACCTGTCATGCATTATTCCTTGTATAATATCTGTGAAATCTATATATATATGCGTGAAATGTATAACTACATGTACAGTCGGTGATGCGGGTTTGTGTGTGCATGCCGGTAACATCATTAGAGTAGAACCACAGAGTGAAAACACACAGCTAAAAGCGCTGTCGTTAGCAATTAGACTGAAAATTTGATGAGAGCTGTTAGGCCAAAAAAGCGAGGAGCGAGAATGCAAATGAGGTGGAATTAATACTGAAACGTGTGGGGACATCCCTTCAGTTTTAAACGAGCCCGCCTCTGTTTTGTGCTTTGTGTAAAGCGTTTTAATGGGGATTACCATATAAACTCACCTGAGTACATATGTAAATACAGAAATGTGCTGGCATTTTTTTTTTGTGGCTTAGACAGGGTTCTGTGCAACCAAAACATAAATAAATGTATAATTTATCCGTCCTCGGTGGAGGAGGAGTCGGAGTTTTCAATTGAATATAATTAGGAATTACAGATCATTTTGATTTAGTTGAAAAGCGTTCGCACATCCGGGGACGAGGGTTCGATTCGCACCGTGACCCTGTGCGTGCGGAGTTTGCATGTTCTCTCCGTGCTGCGGGGGTTTCCTCCGGGTACTCCGGTTTCCTCCCCCAGTCCAAAGACATGCATGGTAGGCTGATTGGCATGTCCAAAGTGTCCGTAGTGTATGAATGGGTGTATTAATGTGTATGTGATTGTGCCCTGCGTTGGATTGGCACCCTGTCCAGGGTGTACCCCGCCTTGTGCCCCATGCTCCCTAGGTTCCCCGAGACCCTGTAGGTTAAGTGGTATAGAAGATGGATGGATGGATGAAAAGCGTTCACCTTATCGTCAGTTGATCGTGAATTTGAATCCTGACAACATTACAGTCATCTGTGGCTGGGAGACATTTCTACCTCTGGGTATTTTGCAGTGTTTCCCAGTGTTGCCAGGATCACTGTGGTAGGTATCATGTTAAATTACTGACAAATAAAACCCTTCTGGTTTAGGGCACGCCCACTTTGGGTTTAAATCCGTATGCAGATACCGATACGAATATTTTGAGCGCTAAACAGATACTGATACAGATAGTGCCATTACATTTTACCCCTAGACCGTGAAATAAAGCTCAGTAATGTTAAAGGTACTGAACGAATATACTGAAGAATGTTCATGACCTAACACTGAGATAAAGGTCAGTGCTTGTGTCGACAAGAAGCTCAAAAACACCTTGAACGCATCCTTCTCTCCTACCAGATACTTTCCAAGTAGCTGTTGGAGACAGTGAGAAGTTAACGTGTTTCTCATTATAATAATGTGTTATTATCCAGAAAAAAAAAATCTGCAATATGCAAATGAGGATGCAAACAAAATTAAATTCACATAAATTTCCATTTGCTTTTTTGAGCTGTGTCAGATGCCCTTGATAAATGTTCTATAAGCTAACCTCAAGCTGGGGCTGGAGAATGCCGGGGGAAAAAAAATAAAAAATTAAAAACCTTAATGTTGCTCTGCTGTTTCCTGAATGGGTCTTTAAACATGCCGAGCAGTCGGAATTTGTCACGCTTGTCGTAAATTTAACTATTAGGATCAGGAGCAAAGCTGCACAGTCAGGAAGCGATGACCATCTTTATCATCATCAGTGAAAATTTCCACGAAGAGGGTAGTCATTCATCTCAAATCTCTGCCTGGCGTTCTTACAAGTGGGCTGTAAGCTGCAGGCTGGAGCTCCAGTGCCAGCTTGTCCCATCTGTAGCCCCATCGGCTTGGCCGCGACACACAAAAACGTGTTAGCAAACAAGCGGCAGCTTGCGTCTCTGAGCCGCGGGATCACGCATGCCTTGTTTGAGCTGAAAATGTATTTGCGTTTGTTTATACCAACTGCTCTACGGTCAACAACTTGCTTAATTAATTTTGACCTAAGCTATGTTTGCACGGACATTTTTTTTAAACAGCAAGAATAGTGCGTAGTCAGGCTTTAACATGCTGTTTTCTATCTAGAGCAGCCGAAATGGTCTCCAGAAGATACGGCCGTCAATTCGTTTCTATTAAAGAACATCACATTATCTGTTTTTCGTCACGTTTAATGCTGTGGAATGTCCACAAAGTGCAGAAAGTTGTGAAGACGTTCCCAGGGTGGAAAAATGAAAGTCACAGCTTTACAAAGCACCGACACTGGAGACTCCTTCCACGAAACATCTCCTCACCATTTCAACGAATGTTTTTCTTTGTTAAATAACGGCATGTTTATTTGTGTGTTTTTAAAGGAAACTTGTTTACTATATATGGTGATTTTGAGGGCATTTATTTATGCAAATGAATGCGACAGTGCACTAGCACGTCAGTTTAGAAAGTGTGGGACTTTCCAATGGCCGCCGCGTACCAGTTTTCTTCTGCGGAGCTTACGCAGAAATTAAGTACTTGTTTTGCGCACGCCTTGATAAATGAGACTCCTGGTCTCTTCAAGCTAATACTTTTCGGAAGGATACGACGATATGGTGGGAAAGGAAAACAGCTCCGAGAGCTTTAATAATCCGCATGTAAAACGGTGTCGACGCTTGCGAATGTTAAAAGCGGGTTGAGGATCGCCTGTAAATGTCCTCTTGTCGATATTTATCGTGTCGTCTTGTTTGTTGGGAGAAAAAAAAAAAGCTAATACGAAGAAAAAAAACACATGCGCAGCTTTTGGGTTCTCAGTCAAGGTGACCGCAAACGTCAAATAAAAATAAAATAAAAAGCACCCCACTGTCTCAGAATGCCTCAGCTGACACAGTAGTGCTGTACGCTCAGAATGATAATATACAGTACTTGCGAAAGTCACCTTATTTGTTTTTTTTTTCTATACAAATTTTGTATTAGCGGATTATTTGATGATAAAAATACCAATAAATCCATATTATGCGTTGATAATATTAAAAAAAAACAAAACAAATGCAAATCTGATTTCAGGAGTAATACGTAATTGGCTCTCAATGACATCTTAGTTATAAAATGCATGAAAAGAAACTGAATGTGAAGTGTATTCCAGTAAACAGAAGGAGAACGACAGAAGGGCAACATGAGAGAGATTAGAATAAGCTTGATGAAAGTAAATAAGAGAGAGATTAATTGGAGAGAAAGGGAAATTTAGATGATTAGAGAGAGAGAGATGAATAACTTGTCAAATTGATATACATACAAAGGATATGTTTCATTCAAATGGTAACTTTAACACACTAATAATGCTGCTGATTGGTCAGAACAGAAGGTGTTGATGAATTTTCTGTAACAGTAGCTCTGACAGCAAGACAAATCACAGCTCTATATCAATGCACTCGTTCTAATATGTTACCGTGTCTGTAGTAATGAATTACACAGGGACTTGTACTGTATGGTGGACG
Organism: Ictalurus furcatus; assembly: GCF_023375685.1. NCBI lineage: Eukaryota > Metazoa > Chordata > Actinopteri > Siluriformes > Ictaluridae > Ictalurus > Ictalurus furcatus. The sequence continues at coordinate 4,984,973 of NC_071258.1, forward strand.
CCATACTTGATATGGTACAGTTTTCAGTGAGGAGCCATTTTGCAAGGAGTCTCCAATGTCAGCAGTTTGTAAAGTTTTCCAACATGCGAAATAGTTCCATTCCAAGCTGCATTATTTATGTATTTATTTATTTATTTTTGGCTAATTAGAAAGAGCGTGAGTGAAGAACTGTATTGTAGCTGCTATAACATAAGTGATGACAGGAACTAACTTGATGACTGAATTAAATGGTTGATTATTTTTCCTTTAACAGCATTCCCACAGGTGTTTGCTTCCTTACATGTTGACCTTATTCATCAACTCTTTTGTTGTGTTACGTGTTATCATCCCCACTGCTTTGAATCGATAAGAATACTTTTTTCTTTCTTCTCTTTTTGAGCTGCTCCAGTTTCTCTTTTCTCAATTCAAGTCAGCCAACTCAGAAGCCAAGAAGTGAAGCACTGTTTTTGATGCATACGTCCAAAAGTTTGTGGACACCTGACCGTAACGCCCATATGTGGTTCTTCCCCAAACTGTTGCGACAAAGTTAGAAGCACACAATTGGATAGGAAGTCTTTGTTTGGTATAGAATTACAACTTCCCTTCACTGGAACTAAGAGGCCCAAATCTGTTCCTACATGATGATGCCCCTGTACACAAAACGAGCTCCATGAAGACTTGATAGTTTGTCAAGGTTGGAGTGGAAGAACGCGAGTAGCTTGCACAGAGCTCTGACCTCAACCCCACTGAACACCTTTGGAATGAACCGGAACACCGAATGAGCACAAATCCCCACAACTACGCTCTAACATCTAGAGGAAAGCCTTCCCAGAAGAGTGGAGCTTATTATAACAGCTAAGGAGGACTAAATCTGGAATGGGTGTTCAGCAAGTACATACGATGGTGATGGTGGGGTGTCCACATACTTTTGGCATTATACTTTACCTCTGATAAACATGAACACCATTCTAAATGAATTTTCCAACATGAAGCTGCTCTGCCTGTAGTTCTGTCCTGCTTTTTAAGGGTTTAAGGGTAATATAGGTTCTTGAAGGTGAAACTTGTATTCACCACATTGCACTGCATTGTGGGATTTTTGGCCTGGGCTTCAAACATAAAGAAATTGATTACCTAGCATATGTAGTCTCTTATGGGGACATGATGTTATAGGAAAATAATCAATGATGGGGTGGTGTGATGCAGCGCAATATGAACTCAAGTCACTGTTACCACTCTGCAATTGCTCATTTTCCTCTAACGCCATTTCCCAAAGTCTTTTATTCTTCTTATACCGCAGCAGTTTGCCAAGGATTGCATTTGGTATTTATTCAAGGATGACACATTTACTTTTTTATCTGTTAATAGATTATATTATATTATAGATGTTATTACTTATGTTATGGTGGCTTTAAACTGTTGTTCGCTCACTAGCCTCTCTTTTTATTCTATTAAAAGTTGTTTTTTTTTTTTGCTTAACCAAAATACACAAAGTGGGGCATCATGCAAGTCCCTCTGATTGATCTGTTACTATAGAAACGCTAACATAGAACGATTATTATTATGTATTAATATAAAACGACTGTCAGAGCTGCACTGTCACCTTCTGACCAATCAGATTTGAGAATTCAACAGTGCTGTTGTGGAATAATATAGAGCTGATGATGTTAATGATTTGGTGCAACTATTCTATTGTTGTTGCCATGGTGATTCAGCTTTACACACAGATGAACATACAGACACAATTCCAAACTTTGACAGCTAAACCAAGCCGTAGAGATGGGAATTTCGCTTTGCTGTGTCATTATCTTTCTTTCCACACGCCCCGCTCCTCTGTCTCTCTTTCTCTCTCTCTCTCTCTCTCTCTCTCTCTCTCTCTCTGCTACCATAGCTTGTCCCGGCATATGCATCCTCCTAAATTACTACCTGACAGAGCTGGGCACAGTTAGCAGGAAACTCAAAAAATGAGCAAAGCAAGAGAGAGAGGAGGAACGAACATAGCTGTAGGGTTTAAATGAGAAAGAGATGGGGGGAGAGGAAAACTGAGAAAGATGGAGCCAAAAACAAAATGCCGTATCATTCGTGGTGCTCTTCCTCCCACCACTTCTTTCCAGGTCTAATTTAACTGTAATTAGCGCATGCAGAGGCAGGAGAAACAGCGCTCTAAATGAGTGGGTTGTCAGCAGAGCTGCATTCTACGCCGTTCCCCTGATGGAGCTCGGGATTAATTACTGTCTTAAGCACAAACGGCACTTCTTGTAAATATGGCCTTCGCTGCCTCGCTGCGCTAACCACGCTTGAAGAAATAACCCAAAATACGATAGAGCAAAAGGTTTGCTTAAAAAAACAAAACGAAACATATATACAGCAGGCGCTCATGGGCTGGACTTAATCAAATTATCTCCTCTCTGAATCGAGGCTACTTGTATTGAATCTTTCATTTACACCCAACGTGAATACTAATAGCTATTGCAGTTCATAAGGTTTAAACTTCTGCCTCTCCGACAATGCCTTCTGATCCGATTTATTCCCAAGCAACTAAACCGCTTATAGATTTTATGATTTACATTCACATTTACACTTCGCACAGAAGCCGTCATCAGCCGTCATCAGCCGTCATGAATTGCTAATGCAAGACACGAGGAGCTCCGTAGTCGAGCCTTTTATTCAGACAACAGTGCAACAGTGCATGGAGTAACAATTTTTTAGCAGAACACGTTCAGAATTTTGGTTCCTGCAATGTTCGACCAGTCAAATCCTCCGAGGAAGTTTCTTTTATTATTATTATTATTATTATTATTTACATAATGTCTATAAACATTTGTACAGCGTTACTGCAACTCCTCCAGTTAATATCTTGTCAATGCAAAGGTTTCCTAATGTTTGTTTTAGTCTATCTAGGAACATTGTGTGAACAATTTTTTTTTTAAAGAACACTGCGACACTGTTATTACATTGCGCAGTTCCAGCTCATTGCAGGAATGTCGAATAAATTACTGAACATTATGATAATGGGATAATCTCTGTTAGCTGGGGATAGGCACGTTAAAGTGCCACACTTCCTCCACACCTGATATGCCGCAGATAAAGGGATTAGGAATTCAGTATATTTTGCAGGATGTGTATCTCTCATTCTGGTACATGATCAACTATCCAATAAAAGATAATTAAAATAGTGTTTAAGTGCAATATGATTGGAGCTGTAGAATATGATGCAATGCAGTGTAATTCAAATTGAAAAAAAGTTAGCCTTGAGAGAGTGGATCAGTTTGCCTGATAGACACAGAGGCCACGCCTCCTTCACTGGAACTGGTAGACACAGAGGCCACGCCTCCTTCACTGGGACTGGTAGACACAGAGGCCACGCCTCCTTCACTGGGACTGGTAGACACAGAGGCCACGCCTCCTTCACTGGGACTGTTAAGGGGCAGTCACACTAGACTTTCATCATGCGAAATTTCTTCGGAGATTACTATGAATATGGGCGGTAACCAGATATGACATCACGTGCCAAGGCGTCGTTGTTTTTTTTTTTTAAATCCACACAGCATGGATTCCGACGAGCTTGCACTGTTATAGTTGCGATGGTGACAAAAGCATCTGCAAAGGACAAGGCTATGGGTTCGCCCTATCTCTTTTTATGCTGATTTTATATTCTTTTATAGCTGGTATAAAACAGGATGGTGTGACACCGCTGTAATCAGCGCTTCCTCCAGCTTTGGATTTTCTGAAGATTTCACTCCGTGACATGCCGATCTTCTATTGGTAAAAAAAAAAGTCTTCACATGATATGAATTCTCAGGTCAGAGTTCACTAAACTTGAACTTTGGAACGCAGCAGAATGTGAAACATGAGCCTGCGTTTCTGGTCCTCGAGCATTCGTATGCGTTTGAATGGAAGTCAATGGAATGAGAAGTGTAGTGTGAGTACTCCTTTAGGCATAGAGACCGCACCTGCTTCTCTGGGACTTTTAGAAACAGAGTCCATGCCTCCTTCACTGGGACTGTTAATCACAGAGGCCACACCTCCTTCTTTGGAAGTATTAGACACAGAGGCCACACCTTCTTCCCTTGGATTGACAGACACAGAGACCATGCCTCCTTCCCTGGGACTGCTAATCACATAGGTCACACCCCCTTTCCTGGGAGTATTAGACACAGAGGCTACACCTTCTTCCCTTGGACTGACAGACACAGAGGCCACACCTCCTTAATTGGAACTGTTGGACACAGAGGCCATGCCTACTTCACATGGACTGTAAGGCCCCACATCTAATAAATCAACACCTTCTGACAGATCAAGAATTCAATAGTGCGGTGTAATAAATTAATTAAATAACACTGGCTCATATATCTGACAAATGACAATATCTGTATAAGATATGTGTGATATGTGAACGCAAGTGTGAAATGAAAATATAAATCTCATGATCGCTCGCGCCCAAATGTGACACCACACCAGTCCCGATAACAGCAGCGTGTAATCTTCATACACATCCCCATCGCTGTGACTTTAAGAAGGAGTCCAATCTTTACTAGTTCACTTTTTGCAGCCTGAGTAAAATTGTTCACTCAAAGCAAGTGACCTCTGTTTAAATAGGTGCCACATTTTTAATAGGTTGAGGTTTAAAAAAAAGAGTGCGTTTTACACACCCCGGTTAAACCCTGTCCGAGACAGTCGTTTTCTGCGGATCTGCCTCGGATATAAAAGGATATAAAAGGATATTACTCTCAGCATTTTTTTTTTTTTTTACTAAATGCTAAATAATGAATATCCTCCTTAAAATGCCCGGGCTGTCCCTATCAAAGGCTGCACTCATTTATTTACAATTATCCCTTTATGTTTGGGCTTAACTCTCCAGTAGATATGGGCATAAATGAGCACAGCAAAGCGTGTTTGCTACCTTATTTAAATTGCTTTTGTTCCGGGCCTTTAAAACAGTCTAAATCAATGTCGGCCTATACACAAAGCCTATTGTCTTTCGGTGTAATGCATTTTCCATTAGGCTTTTACCCGGAGACTTGCGCTGCTGATGTTAGTTAGCTCCTTTCTCTCGTTTAGTGCCGTAATTGATTGTAGGATGTGAAATGAAACTTAAACATGGCCACAATATGGCTTCCTCCCAAAGACGAAAGGAAGTTGTTTAAAAGCAAATGTGGGGCTTTTTATTTATTTATTTATTTATTTATTTATTCATTCATTCATTATTATTTTTTTATTTCAGGCTCGGTTTCTTAATCACGCTTGATTTAGACTGTAGACTTAAGTCGATTGTGATAACAGCTCAAGGCGTGGAGCACTACCAAATTTTTTGTAAGTACCGATATGTCCTCCTGAAGTTCATGTTTTGGGCTGTAGATACATAAAAATAAATAAATAAAACAACAACAAAACCAAACAAACAAACAAAAAAGGAAAACAATTTAAGAACATTATTAAAAGGGATTTTCACCTGTTTTGGAGGTGCCTGTGTTCAGCATTGATTTATTTGTGATGTCACATTCCATAGTAATGGTTAATGGTTAAATCCTGGAGGGACTGATTAACATGTTTTAGGTTCAGTTTTTAAAAAGACTGAATAATGTTTCAAGATGATAAACTGAGATGTTGTTTCTCTCCATCACTTTGGTCTGTATCTTCGGTCCTGTCGCTCTACACTCTCTCTCTCTCTCTCTCAGACTGGTTCCTACACTCTTCCTAACAACTCAAGCAGGCTGACCTTTCCTCAGATGTTAACGCAGTCGTCTGTGTGCAAATCCATACTGAGTGTTTGTGTGGTCCCTTAATGCTGAGCGTACACAGTGTGTCAGTTAGCTGAACCTTACTTAAGCGACCTGTCATAGCCGTTAGCCGTCTGGGTTTGAACATGAAGCCATAACGATAGCGCTTCTTTTACTCTAAAAGCACGTAGACGTCATAATGCAAATTTACAGTTTCGTCTTTTTGTACCGGTCGGGTGAGTTATTTAGTATTAATCAATCTAGAGCGTTATGGATCGTTTTATTTAGAGTCTGTTTCACGCTGCGTATTCAATCCCTTGAGTTTCATGGTTAAAATGTTATCATTGTTAAAATAGAGAATGTGAAGGCAGCTGACCTGAGAGCGCAGAGCGGTATCAGTGAGTGTGGTCATTAAACGTGAGCGCGAGGTGCCGTGAATCGATCCTTGACCCTGATGAGTGAGGGCAAAGGAAGTGTGCATGTATATACTCAAACAGTATATAAAATGTCAAGTAAAGTTAAAAATCGCTAATGCGAGTCATCATTTGAGAGCCACAACGACGCTAACAAGCGATTTACGTTTGTACACGAAGTTGGCTGAGAGTTCGTCCCGCATTTTTTCCAAACTTCAGAAAAACCTGACATCATTTCCAGTAAGGGAATGTAGTGAACATCGACGCTCCCTGGTTTTTGTGGTGGATTGTGGGGATTTTTTTAAGGGCGTGAACGTTCCAGTGCACTGGAAGGATTTTGCTAATTGAGACACCCCTTAAAATGGCCTTTTATGGATATTTTCACAGAGCACAGTTTACTTCCAGATCACCGATGTATATTCTTTCATTAACACGGCAATATAAACTAGGATGAAGTCTCACGTGGTTTTGGATGTTGGCATCGGAGCTTTTTTCTTTTACGACTATGTACGACCGGGATTACATCAGTATCAGTATCAATGCATCCCTAGTTTTATGTTCTAGCTCTTATGTTCTCGAGTGTTAAACCATTCCAAACACAGAGCTCTGAGCTCGTTACCGTACAGTATCTACTTCTGTTTCCTTCACTGCACATGTCTGTGTGTCTTAAACTGCATCCAGTACAGCACACTTTGCATCGAGTGGGTGTCTAAGGGCTTCTCGGTTCACGTTTAAACTCTTATAATTGAAGTTATTGCATTGACGATATTGCATCACTCACACAGCTTGACAGTGAAGCAGGCAGTGTTATCTCAGCGTTATCTTATGCGCGCAGGGCTGTGACATATTTCTGCTTTGAAGCAGTGCGAATCTTGCATCTCTTGTGGCACTGTTTAAATTCGGAGGTACAGCAAGACAGCCACTTCTAACGTCTTACAATAAAGTCATAGTGCTGAGCTAATATTAGCTTGGGTGTTCGTTTCTATTAATAGGTATTTTCTTACCTTCGTAGTTGTTTATGTATGATTAGACATATAGGTCTCCAACTAACAGTTATTTTCATAATCGATTAATCGATTAATGGGATTTTTATATATGCCGTATATATATATACCATTTTTCTGAATGCACAAAAAAAGCACTGATAATTAAACTACAGTTCTAAATTATAATAATTTAAAAAAAACCCTTACTTTCACTGCACCTTTTGGTTTCTATTACTCACTGCCTTTACGCATACGGTTTTACTCGTGTTTACTTTGTTCATACCGTTTTAATTAGACAATACAGATCTTACTCGCGCTCCCACTGTTTATCACCGCGTCTAGACGGCGTGTGAGGAGCGACGCGGCCTCGTTACTAATAGATCACTTACAGATCGCTCCCGTTATAATAAACGACAGAAGTTAGACTGCAAGCGCGCAAATACAGCATATAATGACAATAAAGTTGGATTAAACGAAAGCTTTTAAGCAAGTTGAACCAATTTCCCACAATCCATCACTGTCATGGTTCCGTGCTACACAAGCTCATGCGCATGGCAAAGTTTATTTAATGTAAAATTTTATATGGAATTTTTATATAAAATGCGCCCTGCCTTAGAGGAGTTGGGTCGCACAGTTTTTTCCGCTGTCACTTGACGGTTACGCCTCCGTCTGATAGGGACAGGTCAGACTTAAATTGTTATTATTATTATTTTTTTTTTTAAAGAAAGTCAATGAAATGGGGCATTCATTTGTTGATTTCCATTACCGGAGGTTATTTCCTAGTCTAGAGGTCAGCCAGCACGGCTCTGAGAGCATGACAGGAAAGATTGGAATAGTCATAGAGTTTTTACTTCATGGCTGGAGAAAGGAAGAAACAACTGTAAAGAGGGGAAATAAAGGCGTACGTACGGAGTTTTCATATGTACAGTGTATAAATAATAAATGTTTCTCCATACCGAGAAAAGAATGAGAAAAAAAAAAATAATCAGTTTAGTTGAAACTTATGATTGAATTATAATGGAAGTCTAAGGGTATTTGTTGAAAAAGTGCACGATTATACAGTATAATGCAAATTAAACCTGCACCTGTTATACTCTAATAATTAATGTAGTTAAAAAAAATGTAAAGACTAGCAAAATAATAAATCAATGAAAAGTAAAACGTTATCTCGTACAGAACTGATGCAGTAAGTAGAGATTATATTTAAAAAATAAGAAGAAGATAAGAAAGTGTTGTTACATACAGTACACATAACAGTATGCTTCAGGGGTTTCCTCCGGGTACTCGGGTTTCCTCCCCCAGTCCAAAGACACGCGTTGTAGGCCGATTGGCATCTTTAAATTGTTCGTAGCGTGTGATTGTGCCTTGCGATGGGTTTGCATCCTGTCCATGGTGTGCTCTGCCTTGTGCGCTGAGTTCCCTGGGATAGACTCCAGGCTCCCCTGCAACCTTAGGACCTTAGAACTGTAGGATAAGCGGTATGAAAAATAGATGGATGGATGGATGGATAGGGTAGATTGTAGATGCACAAGATTATATTTTAAGAAAAGAAAATGTTGCATGCATTTGGATAGAGTACATAGAGATTACGTTAGAAAGAAAAAAAAAACAAATAAAATGTTATTACATATGCAGAAGGCAGAGGAGTTAGAAGGGGTTTGTCTTGTTGATTCCTGAACTGTTTTCTTGTTTTTTATTTTTATTTTATTTTATTAGTTTTTATATTCTTGGTGCTGTTTAGATTATTATTATTATTATTATAATTTTTTTTTTTACATTTATATTTTGTACATTTTTTCCCCTCTTCATTTATTTAGCAGCGTGTTCATTTATTTAGACCTCTGGATTTCACTCTCCAGTATCTGAGAGGAAGTCTGCAAGAAAAAGTGTGAGAGAAGAGCGTTTCTCTTAAAGAAATTCTGCGGTTACATAATCTGCTGCAGTGGATGAGCCGCCATCAAAGCACAGCACACGCTCTCTTTGAACTGATGAGTTTGGGGGAAAAAAAAAAAGAGAGAAAAAAAGAAAATGTATTTGCATGGATGTGATATGATTTCTTTGCTTTGGTGAATATGGTCGTGGTTTGGTTCTTGGTTTTAACCCAGTGAGGGATGTCATGGTTCTGTGGAGTAACTGATTTATCCATCTGCCTCCAGAGCAGAGCATCAGAGACCTGAGACCAGCACACTGAAATAAAACACTGATTCTGAAGATCGAGGAAAGAATTTCAGCTTCATTTCATAGTCTGATTTTATGTGTTTGTTTTTGTGAGCCATATAAAAACCAGAGAGCAATTTTGCCACAGTTTTAGAGCACAGGATAAAGTATTTACCTAATCTTATATCCGTACGTTCAGGTTGCAACCATCGTAATGCCTGGGATTCACCTTAAATAAGGTGTGCGCTCAAATAAACGAAATAAATGCTTTTATAAGACACAGGTCTCTGTTATATGTTATTGGTTCAGGTCATTATATGTAGTAAGTTGTATGTAGTGTGGAAGTTAGGGGGTATGGAAGGAAAGGGAAGGAGGGAGGCAGGAAAGCAAGAAGGAAGAAAATGAAGGGAGGGAAGAAAGGGAGGGAGGGTGGGTGAAAGGAAGGAAAGGATGGGGGAGAGAGGGAGGGAGGGTGGGTGGGTGCAAGGAAGGAAGGAATTAAAAGGAAGGGAGGGAGGCAAGAAAGAAACAAGGATGGAAAAAATGGAAGTGGGCAAGAAGGACAGAACAAAGGAAATGAAGGGATGAGGGGGGAAAGAGGAAAGGAAAGGATGGAAAAGAAGGGAGGAGGGGAGGCAGGAAAGGAGGGAAGGAAAGGATAGAGGAAAGGACAAAGTAGCAAGGAAGAATGGAAGGAAGGAAGGAAGGAAAGGAAGATAAAGGAAAAGAACCAAGACATGTAGGAAGCACGGGAAGGAAGGAAGGATGGCTGGAAGAAAATGGTGGTGAAAAGAAAGGAAAGGAGCCAGGAAGGAAGGAAGGAAGGAAAGGAGGATGGAAGGAAGGAAGGAAGGAAGGAAAGGAAGATGAAGGAAAAGAACCAAGGGATGTAGGAAGCACAGGAAGGAAGGAAGGATGGCTAGAACAAAATGGTGGTGAAAAGAAAGGAAAGGAGCCAGGAAGGATGGAAGAAAGGAATGAAGGATGGAAGGAAGGAAGGAATGAAGGAAAGGAAGATAAAGGAAAAGAAGTGAGGGATGCAGGAAGGAAAGAAGGAAGGGAAGGTGGTGGTGGAAAGAAAGGAAGGGAGTGAGGAAAGAAGGAAGAAAGGAACATAGGAAAGAATGAAAGGGGCGAAGGAAATTAGGAAGGAATAAAGGAAGCGAGGAAAAAAGGAAGGGAGGAGGAAGGATGGAAAGACAGGAAAAGTCTCTCCTATAAAATAGGATAGAAATGAACAGAGCACAAGCCAGTTTCTAGCAGGTTTCCTTTCCTGCAACCCAGTCACACACGGTGATATGATTATTATAGAAAACTACAATCTGAGAATTATACGAGAATAATATGGGAATTTGCGGTTTTATAATCGCCGCTGTAGCTTTCCTGAAGGATCACGCTCTTAGCTATATTTTCTTTTTCCTTCTAACAGCCTCCCTGTGAAGACACAATATAGGTGATGTAAACCATAGCAACTCGATTTTAAAAGTCCAAAACATCCATCATTCCAGTATTTAAAAAGTGAGTGTGGATTTCTATTTCTTTGTTTAATGCCCCATCATCATTCTTCTCTTCAGCACTTTTCAAAACAAAGTTATACCCATGTGAAGAACAGTTGCAGTCAAAATTATTCAACCCCCATTGCAAATCAGGTTTATGGCCAAAACGTACAGACTGTCAGCTGTTTGCGGTGAACAAATCAAACAAAAGCGATTGAAATATTTCACCACAACGAACGCTTCAAGTGGTTTCCGCAAATTCAACTGAAAATGCAACTTTTCCAGTTGATTTCTCCAGTTTCAAAATTATTCACCCCCCTGAATAGAATCCATCACAACAGCACTAATATGCATAGCAGGTATTGTCTCAAGCACACCTCATGCAACTAATCAAGGGCTTTATTAGTTGCACCAGGTGTGCTTGAGCTGGAACACATGAAATACCTGAACTGGCTGGGGGTAGAAAATATATGAAATGCCTGGACGGGGCAGAAAAAGGAAGCCATCAACGGCTGCAAGCAGATTTCTGAGAAGGCAGGTTGTGAAAAACCCTCGAGTGACTGCAAAAGACCTGCAGCAAGACTCGGTAGCAACGGGCACTGAGGTTACAGTGAGCACGGTAAGACCTGTACTAAACATAGAAGGTTTCCATGGCAGAACTCCAAGATCTCTGACCCAAAAGCACAAGAAAAATCACCTCAAAATCATATAAATAAGCGCCAGAAGTTTTGGGATTCCCTTCTGTGGAGCGATGAAACATATACAAACGTTGTCCCTCCAGAATGTTTAATTTTATCGGCAAGAAAACTGGTTTGTTGTCAAAAGTGGAATGCTCCTTGCGCCACCCACTGATAAACATTACTACGGCAACCAGTAGTAGGAACGCCTACTGGCTACCTCATAGTACTGCGACTGGCGACTTGCGACGATAAAAACGTACCTCCAGTTCTCAGCACTCTTTACCTGCTAGTTTACATCATTTTAAACTTCTAAAACTAAAACTGCTTTGTCAAATAGACACATTACAAGCTGAAGTGTGCTTGATTTTTCGACGCCCACATTGTTTTTTTTCGGGACAGTTTGCAAGCTGGTTTCATCATCTTGTGCTCTAACTTAGCTGATGGTTTTTTTTTTTTTTTGCTCTTTGATAGGGAATTCAGGCATAATGAATAGCTTAGCCTACTTTTTCACATGATGTCAAGGTTGTTCTAAGCGATGGTGAGCGTCGGTTAATTAGACGCTTCTTTCTTCGGCTTTATTGTGCGCCAACAGCAGTGAGCCGTTTTAATCAAAGAGAGCTAATTCCCTGATTTTGTAGTGCAAGTGGCAGGTTCCCGCTGTGTATGAGCTTCACGTTCCAGTGTGTGTTATAAACCACATGCAGCTTCTCTCGCAGGGTTAAGACTCATTCCGACAAATCTGATAGTCTTTCCTTACATTTTAACTAGTTTTTATGCAAGTGATTGCAGTTTTATAGCAAGCTCTCAACCTTTTATTTTTTTGTATCCACTGCACATTAGAGTTGGCAGAACTGATTTCTCTGCTCAAATACTATTAAGATTTGAATAATATTTGCATATTCAAAGTGGGGGAGTTAAAAAAGTCTTGGAGGTCTGATTCTGATTATTGTTTAAAAAAAAAAAAAAGAAAAGAAAAGAGACATGATACACAAAATGAGATCCAAGGCTTTGAAGCTATTACATGTGAGATGCATTTTTACAAGATAATGTGATGTTTGTGTGCTGTACATGTGTTTGATCAAACTACTGTATTGTCGTCAAAAATGTAGGCCTACGCATCGTTTGTAACTTATCCGATAAGTTAACATTTCTCCTATTATGTAAAATGGTTTGATCTTAATGGTAAGAGCTTCCAGGTCCACTGAAATGTTTGTGGATAAGTTGTGGGGGTGTCTAGCTTGCCAAGTTTATGATATCATGTAAGACAGTTAAGGAAAAGAAGTCACGTCAAGTCGAATTTGATTTATAATGCACCTTTAAAGGGGTCATGATATGAGAAATCAAATTTTCCGTGATCTTTTGACATATAAGAGGTGTGTACAGTTCAAACGTCCTGCTGGTTTCATAGCTTAATACGGTCTCCTCAGCACAAAATGAGCATTTATTTAACCGAGCTCATAAAACGGCTCGTTTGGATGTGATTGGATTTGTGACGTCACACGGGCCAATACATTTGCATATGACTGCCCCTATAGCAAGACATCGACACCTACTTTTACATCATCGCACCGTTGGCCCCGCCCACTGGTGCTCAGTCATGGCAGGTTAACGTGTTATGGCAGGGGGGCGGTGATAATTCATTCATATGCAAAGGTGTTAGCCAATCATAGCAGTGAGTGGTTACATTGAAGTCTTAAAGGTAAAGGACACAAAAAAACGATCGTTTCAGTCAGAGGGTCAGAGGCAGGGTGGGAAAAGATTATAAATGACTACATTTTGTATGTTTTCTGTCCAATAAAAAAACGTTACTAATATTATAATTACACCTCAGGGAAGATAATAATAATAATAATAATAAATGTCATGACCCCTTTAAAGTCAACAGTAGTTGATTCAAAGTGTTGTATATAGCATTACATTAAAAAGCATCTTAAGACAAAGAATAAAATACGTTTTGAGAGAAGATTTAAAAGTGGCTAAAGGACCTTACGTGAAAGGGAAGACTTTTCCAGAGTTTGGGAACTCTGAACCACAGAAAAGGCTTGATCACCCTTTGTCTTAGTACGACGACAGGGGACAGATGGAAGACGTTGATTACAAGATCTTAGTGTTCTGGTAGGAGAGTAACAGTGAAGAAGGTCAACATGCAGTGGAGCAAGACCAGAAAGAGCTTTATTACACATAAATAAGAATTTTTAAATCAATTCTGAACATACCAGGAAGCCAGTGAAGAAATGCCAAAACTGGGGAAATAGGATCCCTCTTTTTGGTCCCTGTTAAATATCTAGCTGTTACACTTTGCACAAGCTGCAGGTGAGATAAGGCAGTTTGAGGAATGTCAACATACAGAGAATTACAGTAGTCCAACCGTGCAGTAATAAGATTGTGAATCACAGTTTCCAGATCTTTTGTAGAGAGAAACTGTTTTAACTTTGTAATAGACCTTAAATGAAATAAGCATCCCTTAACAACAGCTCTAATTTGTTTATCATAAAGTAAATTTGAGTCAAAAAGAACTCCAAGATTTTTGACATGCTTATGTGTATTAGAGGAAAGAGGACCTAACTGGACCAGAGGAAACGGTGGGAAGAACCTAAAATAATGACTTCAGTTTTACTTCTATTTAACTGCAGAAAACTGTCAGCCATCCAACATTTTATGTCTTCAAGACATTTAAGGAGGGACCCAAAAGGGCTGCGGCCATTTGATCTAACTTATAAATAAATTTAAAGTGCCATCAGCATAGCAGTGATAGGAAATGTTATATTTCCGAAAAATAGTACCCGGGGAAGCATATAAAGGAGAACAGCAAAGGACCCAAGATGGAACCTTGAGAAACACCACAAGATAAGGTGGTTGATGTAGAAGAAAAACTCCCTGTGTTTACTGAAATAGTCCTATCTTCCAGGTAAGAGGCAAATCACTGCAAAGCCAGACCCTGGATGCCAACCACAGACACTAGGCTAGTTAAAAAAAATCCTATGGTCCATAGTATAAAAAGCAGCGCTAAGATCCAACAAAACCAAAACAACCGGACTCAAAAGGTCAATCTTTAATAATTGAAACTCAAAACTCGAGAATGTCTCCAATCTCCCACGTCTATCTGAGAATTCTGCATTTGAATTTGTCCCAGAAGGACCGGTTAACTCACGGCAAATCTCTTAAAGCAGTATTCAATATCACATTAGAATAAATGATACTTCAAGTTTGTGTTATAATGGTTTAAGTTTCTCGGATTGTGTATGTTTGTGTGTCTATGTGTGCATTTGCCTGGAGGCCCTTTTTTAATGCTTTGTCCAAGGCAACATGTATGTATATCCTGTATGCATTCCTTCACAATTTCAGATGTATTCAAATACAAACAAACACTACGTAAGTACAGACAAACATATTCCGTGCACTATACCTCCAGTTCTCTTTGAAGGACAGACGATCTTCACTGCCTGCATCCCACCACCAGTATTTCCTCCACATGTTTTTCTTATTTCTTGTTTGTTTTCGGAAGAAAAAAAAAAAAACTAGTGACAAGTCACCACAAAGTCACACCACTCTATATGTTTATTTTCATGAAAAAACAAACAGATTTGAGGATCAGGTGCA
>NC_071258.1:6252500-6300000 GCF_023375685.1 Ictalurus furcatus
TCAGAAACCTGAAGCTGTTCTGCTTCAGCATTGTAATGAAAGTGAAGCTATTAAAATAAAGAAATCTGATGAATATTTCTCTTCATTAATGATTCACAGCCCTGCAGCTTTTGAAGTGAGTTTGCATATAATGTATGCAATAAATGGTTGGTGCTAGTTTACTGACAGAAATAAGAGGTTTAGGCCTGACTGTACACACACAGTGCCAGATCGCAGATTTCTCACTGCAGAGATTTGCTTTGCAGTAATGGTCAGCAACACGCCACTGTATGGAAGATATTGCCTCTGGTATAAGGTTTATGTCTGGTCTATCTCTGCCAAATGGTCCCACAGCCAGGGGTTATATTGGGTACAGCTCAGAAGACGTTCTGAGAGATTCAGTGTTAAATGCTGATTTGTCTCAGAGTGTGGGGAAATGACTACGCCAAAAGGGTCAATAGTAGCAATTAACGTCTGCGAGTTTACGCTTGTCAGATAGCATCCTGGCTTTTAAACATCCTGTTTCAAAATAACACCAGGACCCACTCAGAATCTAACAACGGCTAAGGGAATGCTTTTATCTGTATTTGCATAAGGTGTGTTTGGGCCTTCTGCCTCCTATACCCGCTATTTCTGTCTTTAAATAATTATGCATGCAAACTCTAGCCGAGTATCAGTGCATTCACGTCATGCCAGAATTACGGTAATTATGGGATGACAGCTCGGAGATTCTACTCCGAGCCGTTCATCTCATCAGACTTGGAAATGAGTCTTTTCTGTGGAAATGCACACACCAGCCTAACACGGGTTATTTCCCTGAAATCACACACACACACACACACGCATTTCCAGCCAAAATGGGTACAATGTACTTTAGCTTTAGTTGGAAGTTGGAATGTTTTTAAGCAATTGCTGATTGTAGTCACAAATAAAAATTAGTTTATAGTCATTAACTACCATAAACTACCACGAATTACTAGAATTTAAATTTCAGTAATACTCGAGTAAAAGTATAATTACGAGAAATGAATACTTATGTATAGTAACAATGTACAGTTACTCAAGTATTTTCCACCCCTACTGGTACTCAAAATGTAAAAAAAAAATAAATCCTGTAGCGTTCCTGGATAGTAAGCTGCTGTACAAATTACATACTACAAATGTAAAACTGTACTTACTGCAAAAATACTTTTCAAGAAACAGAAACAATAATATTATACTATAGTATAATATAGTAATATAGCATTCAATAATACTGTAAAAATGATACAAATGTATGTGTATGTGTGTATATATATATATATAGGTGCAGTGATAATCACTGCAGCTGAGTGATGAATTCGTCAGGATGGCAGTGAGATGTCTAGCACTAATGTTCGTTCTGATCTTGTTCTTATTTTTTTATTTTGCCAGACGAACAAAGCGTGGGCACAGGGCGACTTCCAGGCAGCGAGCAAGGCGTCTCGTCACACTTTGTGGCTCTCCATCGTCTCCATCATCTTCGGCATCATCACCTACATTTGCGCAGTCGCCGCGCTCATCTCCTACCTGTCCGGGAAGCCGCCGTAACGTGTGCTCCGTGTCAGGCCCCTCCCCTTTTTACAATGTTGTCCCCGCCTCCTGAAGACACAATGAAATTCTGTTCATACACTCAAAAAGATGTATTAACACTGGGCTTTTATTCTAATTAACCTTCCCGGATCGAAACCGTCTGGACTTGTAGAGGGATGGACGCTAATACGACAGATGGGAAATGGATCTCAGGACAAATCTAACAGAAGAGACACGTCTCGCATTTTGTTGGAACCCTTACAGCAGTGCAGCAATGGCACAATGCCATGGAGCAAAAACAGCTTGCGTAGATAAGAGCTGGCTCCTCCCAAATGATTTCTGAGACCCGAGGGTTTGTTTGAAGGACTTGACAAGGATTAAAAGAACAGAGCTTTCTGCAGGTTGTATTCCTCCTGCTCCTATAAAACACTGGCACAGTTTTAGAGTTACTATATCCAGTAACATCTGGATACAATTTATGGGACACGGCATTATTTGTGACAATAATTCTCTCCTGTTTCAAATTTATTTAAACATTTATTATTAGTACATGCATTATCCTGGTCAGGGTTGCGCTGGAGCCAGAGCCTATCCCAAGAACACTGGGAAAGAGGCAGAAATACGCCCTGAATGCGATGCCAATACACACATACTCTCTCACACACACACACACACTCATTCACACTTAGGGGTAATTTAGAGTAGTTAATTCATCTATCAGAATGTTTTTGGGAGATGGGAGGAAACCAGATAGAAAAATGGTAGAATCCCACACTGACATGGGAAACTCCACACAGGCAGTAAACTGTGCTCAGGATCGAACACGGGACCCTGGTGCTGTGAGGCAGCAATGCTACGCACTGCACCACTCTACCACCCTTTCTCAAAATTACTGTGTGCCAAAAAACATTTCTGTCCTAAAAGGACCATAAAGGACAACGAATGGACCAGTGAACAGACTTTATGCAGCAAATGTAACAGTTTCTGAGAGAGTTGGAAAGACGGAATTACGTGGCGGCCTGGGAAAACCCTTCACACGGGTCAGATTTCCTGCTGTATACTTCTGTAAAGCTTCCGATTTTCCTGAACTGAAATATGTTTCTCGTTTTTCATGCGTCTCAAACAGAAGTAAAATTGTAGTATTAAAAAACAAAAACAAAAAAAAAGCGATTAGCCCCAAAAGTGAAAAAGCAAAAAACAAAACTGCATTTAAAGATTTCATTGTTCCACATACCTCTGCATTTATAACCAAAACTACTTATGAAAAAAAAAACACATTATTGACTAAATTTAATGAATTCTACGTCTACAAAGGGAAATTAGTTCTCAATTTGATTATCAGCATCATCCACATCAGTCTCCGTCTCATCCCGAGACAAAAGTCGACCCATCTCTGTTTGCACGAACATTGGTGAGGAAATAATCCCTGATTAGTTCAGTCAACTCTGCTGACTAAATGTATTGTTCTTACTGTCTTTTTATTGGGTCATTTAAACATTTAAAAACTCTGTACAGGGTGTGTAAGCACTCTTCTCTGTTTTGAAGATGTCATGGTGCAGGATGCATCATGGACATTTTGACAGTATCTGCTGTCTGAATCGGAAATATATTGATTAGACTTATGTTTGTTTTGCTGTGACATACAGTGGTGCTTGAAAGTTTGTGAACCCTTTAGAATTTTCTATATATCTGCATAAATATGACCTCATCGGATTTTCACACGAGTCCTGAAAGTATACAAAGAGAACCTAGTTAAACAAATGAGAAATATTATACTTGGTTGTTTATTTATTGAGGAAAATGATCCTATATTACATATGTGTGCGAGTGGCAAAAGGATGTAAACCTCTAGGATTCGCAGGATGACTTGCCATCATTGATGGAACAATGAATTCTGACGTATACAAGCGAACTCTAAAGGGAAATGTCAGGACATCCGTCTGTAAACTGAATCTCAAGAGAAAGTGGGTCATGCAGCAAGACAACCACACTAAACACATAAGTCTTTCTATTAAACAATGGTTAAAGAAGAATAAAGTTAATGTTTTGGAATGGCCAAGTCAAAGTCCTGACCTTAATCCAATAGAAATGTTGGGGAAAGACCTAAAGCGAGCAGTTCATGTAAGGAAACCCACCAACATCCCAGAGTTAAAGCTGTTCTGTACTGAAGAACGGGCTACAATTCCTCCAAGTCGATATGCAGGACTGATCAACAGTTACCAGAAACGTTTAGTTGCAGTCATTGGTCACAGCAGATACTGAAAGCAAAGGTTCCCATACTTTTCTCACTCACACTTATGTAATATCGGTTCATTTTCCTCAATAAATAAATGACCAAGTATGATATTCTTGTCTCAATTGTTTAATATGTTTCTCTTGATCCACTTTTAGGACTTGTGTGAAAATCTGATGTTGTTTTAGGTCATATTTATCTGTATATATATATATATATATTTAAAAAAAAAAAATTCAAAAGGGTTAACAAACTTTCAAGCACCACAGTAGCAGCTTGATCAACACGTGACTTTCACTGTGTGGGGAAATCGCACTTAGTTAGTAAGATTTCAGGCAGAATAGCTGCATCAACACTGTGTTTGTTAAACTGGCTCCTTACACAAGGCTAGGTTACAAAGTAGCCTAAATAAAAAACATTTCCACATTATTTTGGTAAAGTTTATTTACAGTCGATGTATATTATTGGCACAAAACCCCCTCATTTTTTTTTTTTTTTTGTAATTTCTGGCATTTTTGCTACAATGACATACGATGGGTTTTCCTAGACCGCCACACAAATGTGACCCACTTTCACTACGCCATTAAGAGATGCCTCTCCACAGTCTAATAATAGCAGCACTGACACAGGAGCATTTTCCGAAGTCAGAGTCACCTCACGTAGTGACTAACTGAGCAGTTGAGGGTTAAGGATGTTGTTCAAGGACTCAGTGGCTCTCGGGCAGCCCTTGGATTGGAGCTCATGCAATCCTAACCAGTGCGTGAGTACTGCCTGGGTTCAAACACAAGACCTGTAGATTTTCCTCACTTGCTTGTCGTCTGATCTCCACAGCATTACAGTGTATTTTTCCTGCTTGGGTGGAAAAATTTGCTAAGACCCCCCCTTCAATCCCATCCCCCCACTCTCTTTGATTACAGGCATGCAGTGAGATTATGCCATTAATGTGTGTGTGAAAGTTTTGGGTTTGGGACTTTACACCAAGTTTGTCCTTCCATCCTTAAGACAACTTCAACTACTCTTCAACATCTGCATGGGGATTGTGCACTGAGACCCTTGTATTAAAAAAAAAAACAAAACAACTGTACCTCTTTAAAAAAAAAAAAAAGAAAAAAAAAAAAGCCTCGGTGTGTGGGCGTTTGCGTTCGCCTCAGTAAGCCCTGTCAGGTTCCAGAAAAATGGCCCTGCTTGAATGAAGTGAGCCGAATAGAAGGGGTTCGAGTGAAGCCACGAATAAAAGAAGTGCTGTGTGCAAACATATTGTTCATTATAGTTTTATGCAACGCACTCCATTATAATATTGTTCTGTTGTTTGCTTGTCATGTTTTCGTGTTCTACAGTTCTCTACAGCTCACAGAAACAATGATTCATCCTCATGTTTGGTTATATAATTACCATGAAGCCAGGGTTGATTATTTACAGCGTAACTGTGGAGGTGTTATTCTCTGCACTGACAGGAAATACACAGTACACAAAACCTCATAGACGCTTCACTAATATAGGTAGGCAGTACACCTGAGTCATACTATTATAACCTTCAAACTAAAACGTTTACTTTTAATCATTCAAGCTAGAAACTAGCAAGTGGACCAAATTTAGCTGATACTAAATACGAGGGTCCGTTGCAGCGTTAGCAGACGTGCAAACGTTGCAGAAATTCATGCGTTTTAATATCGGAGCATGCTAGTGTGAGCTACCAGGCGAAAATAATGACGGAATGTATGGACGTAACTGGGATTAAAATGGTCGTCAAAGTGATGCTTAAAGTTTTTTCCAGAACTTTCTTTTTCGTTTTGATAGCTTGGTCTTCATGAAGCTTTGTTTGTTTAGGTATATTCTTTCTAAACATAGCCCAGTTTTATGGACTATGTCGTGTTCCTGGTTGTAACACTACAAAATGTGCGAAAGTGAATATGTATGCAAGGCAGAATAAAGTGCTAAGTGTCGGACGCTCATTTGCTACTTAAAATCGGCTTACGAGCGAGGCAAACCAAAAAATGTACAAAATAATTCCTCCTCCATCAGCAACGTACACACATCCTCTGCTGACTCAAAGGGCAAATAACGTCAGTTGTTGTGAGAGATTCAGGCCATGAAGCAGTGGCCGAGCAACCCCGTCCTGTCAGACACACTCAGAGCCATGTTCCCGCTGAGGAAGTGGGCCAGATCACAGTATGGAGCAGTGTGTTACATCTACAGCTAGCAGACCAACCTCAGACTGGAGACGTGAGATAACAGACTCCGCTGTGTTCACGGAGAAAGCAAACGGCTACATGCTGACGTTCCAAGCTCCGGTGGAAAAAAAAGTCAAGGTGCTTCAAGCTTTGTTGTTGTTTTGGTGAGACATCTCCAACAGCTGGGAGATGTTTCTGCATCTGCTACATACGTTATATGTCTGATTCCCATATCCTGTGTAAATGTTCATGTATAATAATGAATCCTGGCTCGAAACCAATAAATACACATGTGCCAGAGAGTACACGTTAGTAAGTGTAAGCGTCTGTGAATGTCTTTAGCCAACAAATGAAGGTCATTTGGTATTAATCAACCCCCCCAGAATGCTTTGCATAAAACATTAATCTGGTCTTCTGGGGTGAACAGTGGTACTACCTCATCTTTCCTCCTCTAGGCTACAGAATGAAGGTGAAACAGTCTATTATGCGATATCTTTTTTTTAATTATTAATCAGAAAACACAGACTATTATGCAAAAGCCGGCCGTTTAAAAAAAACAAGAAGAATTTGACTGTAATTATTTGCAGAGTGCGTTTCATACCACCAAGAGTTATTTCCATATTAACAAAGATGAAGGAAATGAAGAAGGCTAGCACGAGCCACAAACATCTCACGGAGGCTGGATAAGTAGGCTGGGTAAAGAGTAATGCTTGGGGCATGCTGTTATAGGAAAACAATGAATGACGCAGGTGATGGGAAGGGCGGAGTTTGTTTTCGGACATTTCTGAAGTTAAACTCTTTCAAGCCCTCTTTCTGGAACTTTCTTCAAGTAAAATGAAACAGCAAACATGTTGAACTGTACATTTAAGAAGTACATTTAATATATATATATTTAAAAAAAAAAAAAACAATCAAAAAAATACAAGGGAAAGAATGATTTCATAATATTTTGGAGTATCGTCGCTTCACAGAATCCCTGTAAAACTGGAAGATCCGCTCAGATGCCTTCTGACTGACCGCGATACACTGCTGCATCTGTGGGGGAAAAAATAGGATTTCAAAAACACTCTTACAGAGTGAAAACTCTACACGGAGTTACCATTTTATCAGATGTATAGTCCAACTCCAAAAATTATTGGCACCCTTGGTCAAGATGGATTTTTTTTTAATGACTGTGGTTCACTTGCTTAATCTTACACTGAAAATATTTTTCAGTGTAAGATTACCTTATAAACTTTTGAAGTAAATTGATTCAGTAAATACTGTCATCAAAAACCTATATTTTTAACAAAACTATAAAAGCCACAATTAGACTTTTTTCCACCAGTAAAGATGATTATTTTCTTCTTTATAATATAAACGTGGAGCTGTGTAAAATGGAGGTTGGCGGTGTTACTCTACCGTGAATGACGATCACCAAACTTCACGCTCGCTTACCTCTTTCACAGAGAA
This sequence comes from Ictalurus furcatus, assembly GCF_023375685.1. Classification (NCBI taxonomy): domain Eukaryota; kingdom Metazoa; phylum Chordata; class Actinopteri; order Siluriformes; family Ictaluridae; genus Ictalurus; species Ictalurus furcatus. Next base: position 6,259,887 of record NC_071258.1, read on the forward strand.
AGAACCTTTTGTCGATGACATCATGACATTGTGCTCTTTGCTGTCGATTGCGAAGGTCATTAGTGCTCGGCTTTCCTAAAATAAGACAAAGGATTTCTTAGCGTTATGGGAATTCATTCAGTGAGACATTGAGTCAGTGAGGTGAAATGCACTTGGTGTGTTTTTGTGAAGATAACAGGAAGTTCTCTTATTCCACTTAAGTGCAATACGTTCTCTTAAGTCCTCTGTAATGGGAAAAAAGTCTCGCACCTTCTCCTGCTGAGCTGTGGGGTCTGTGATGATTTGGCTCTCGGCGTCGATGGCACACGTGACTCCGCAGAACAGGCGGCTCATGGGCAGCCCGGCATCCATCAGCGCCGTGCATGCGGCGTTCAGACAGCACGCTAACAACTGAGAAACCAGATAAGGTCTGATACACACATACACAGACATATACACATTCTGCTTCAGGAATGTCAGACATGGAGCTCATTAAATCTAAATGGTCTTGTAACTGAATTGAAAGATTTGAGGAAGAAAAGAAAAAAAAAAACAGAACAAAAAAAAAAAGAGCTTCTTTCTGTGTTATTCTCCTAGGAACCAAAACAGAGCAATAAACTCAGGGCCATACACTTCATTAGCAAGCTGAAAAATCTGATACTGTAACCATGTCTCTAAACCAAGTCATTTAGGGATTTCACAGCAGCAGGGTAAATACTTATGCACCCGCATCTTCATGAGTATTTATAGTTTTCAGTGATCCTGCGCACACTGTAGCCTCAGATTCCTGTTCTTGACTGACAGGAGCGGAACCTGATGTGGTCTTCTGTTTCAGCCTATCTGCTTCAAGGTTTGATGCGTTGTGCTGCTTTTCGGTGATGCTTTTCTGCTCACGGTTGTAAAAAAAAAAAAAAAAAAAAAAAAAAAGCTCCTGTAGACTTCCTGTCAGCTCGAACCAGGACGTTTTTTGTTTTTCACAACATTCTGTGTAAACGCTACAGACTGTCATGGCGTGAAAATCTCAGATCAACAGCTTCTGAAATACTCAAAGCAGCCCATCTTGTACCAACAACCATGATCAAAGTCACAGAGATGACGTATTCCCCATTGTTATGCTTGATATGAACATTACCTGAAGCTCTTGACCTGTATCTGCATGATTTTATGCACAGGGCCACAGCCACGTGATTGGCTGATTGGATATTTGCATGAATGTGCATGTGTTCCTAATAAAGTGGACAGTAAGTGTATATAGCTTCCCATCTCGACCACCTCCCATGCTGATTCTAAAGAATACCGAGTACTACTCCATGTTCCTGTACTCCACGTTCTACCCTCAGATCAAGTCAGGTTAAAAAGCTCAGGCGTAAAGCTAGGAAGGATACCGATCCGTCATCGTGAACCACTTGCATGACGAGCGTGAGGGATGAGCGTGGATGGAGAGTGGACAGCAGAGCGGCCTCACACGTCTCCCGCACACACTGCTCTCTCGTGCGCTCCCGCACACCTGAGGACGCAGGTAAAGAGAACATTTATCGAAGAGATGATTGTTGGAATGTAGCCTTTATATGACTGCCACCATGAGGTGAAAAGATGTAATCACATACACTACACACAGACTCCCATCAAATAATAACTTCCTCCAAACATACTAACAAGTAGACTCAAACTTCATGAGGTCATGCCTATCAAATGTCTGATGTGTGGCGTGATGCCAAATTACGTGCTGGGGAAATATTCGAGCTTCAAGATGGCTACTCGGAATAAAAAAAAGCTAACTAAAAACACAGCGCTTGTCCTTAACTTGTATTTTGTTGCTCGCCTTGTCACTTAAATAACTGCTGTTTCGCGACAGGGGCAAAAAAAAAAAAAATCAGTAACTGTAAGCAAAGACATTTTTTTTTATTGCTGCAGTTACGTATGAATAAACAAATACAACAATCAGCCATAACATTAAAACCACCGACAGGTGACATGAATAACATTGATTATATTGTTACAATGCCAAGGGGTCACGAGGTGGGATCTATTAGGCTGAAAATGAACAGTCAGTCCTCGAAGTTGATGTGTTGACGACTGGGTCAGAGCATCTCTAAAACAGCAGGTCTTGTAGGGACTTAAAGAATCTGCTGCTAATGTCTTGATGCCAGATACCACAGCACATCTGCAGAGGTCTTGTGGAGTCCATGCCACAATATTAGGCAGGTGGTTTTCATGTTATGGCTGATCAGTATATATTAACTTCATTGTTGTCTATTACCGGTGCCACTGGGGCTTGTCACAGCCTTAGTCACTGGAAAGATCTGTATGGTTTTGGTTGCATTAGGCATGGTGGCAAGGCTGAAGGATGCCGTGGAAGGTCAACATCTATCTGTGTAATCAATGTATTACCTTTATTCACTGTTCAATTGCCACTTTTTGTGTTATGTGTGCATTCTGGATTTTACTATTTCAGTAGGTCCATCACTATACGTACAGCAATTTTCACCTTTTTTTTTTTTACCTGCTTGTATCTGAGCAAACTTAAGACATTCTTGTTAAATAGATTTTAATCTACGTTAATGATGCTAGATGAAAGACTGATTCTGATCTGTGAAAGTGCACCATAAAAGCATTTCCATTCCATCTGATCTGTTATGAATATTCTCTCTCTCTCTCTCTCTCTCACACACACACACACACACACATACTGGGCATGCCGGATTTGGGTTGGATCAGAACTTCCAAAGTTGCTCGATCATAGATCTCCTTGTTCACTTTAACCTCAGCTGGTCCGTACACTCCTACCAGCACACTGGTGTCTCCTGTCAACACATTTTCCAGAGGAAAGAGGGCGGAAGTTATTCCTCCATGGCAATTTTATAACAAGTTAATAATTCTGTAGTAATAAAAGATCTAGCTAGTTAGCTAACTGTGTTATTGGAACACAAGCCCTTTGTTACTGACTCGGATTAGACAGTAGTTGTGTTGTTGTTGGTTTTTTTTTTAATAAAACAAGAAAAAATAAAAACACCACCTTGCATAAACGTGGCTGAACCGTCAGGTTTGGATAATAAACTCTGTTCGCTGCCGAACTCTCTCAAAACTGAACTACCAATATCCAGCTCCATCGTGGCGTGCTTCGTTACGGCAAGTGTTTGTCGCGCTTCTTAATCGTCATCGTTTTGGGCGCTCATTGATGACGACAGTGACGTAGTAGGATCCCAAATTACTGTTTACAATTTCACAAAATGGCACTGTTTACTATTTAAACACGAGTCACTGTATTTAAACCATATAATCAATTCTTCTATAATAAAAATGTAAAATAATATAAAATCATGTCCAACATTAATAACAACAACAACAACAATAATAATAATAATAATAATAATAATAATAATAATAATAATAATAATAATAATCCTGACTCAACAATGTATGTATTGATGATTCTATATAATTTTTGTATTATACAAATTACATATTCGTCTTCTTCTTCTTAATAATAATAAAAAGAATAAGAATTGGCAATTTCATGTAATTTGTTTCACACAAATATATATATTCAATCTTTGACTCGTCATTACATCCAGTGCTGAATCATCATCATCATCATCATTATTATTATTATTATTAGTAGTAGTAGTAGTAGTAGTAGTAGTATTGGTTGTTGTTGCTGTAAGTTTATGTAAATCGTATAACTAACATTTATATAATTTATATAATTACATTCATTATTGAATAAACATGACCATCACTACAACAAGAACAATAACAAGCTCTCACCAATCTGCTGCCCACACTCCAGTCCAGTAGGTGGCGGTAATGCACCTTAAGTTGGTTTGCCAACCGCCATTAAAACCAAAAGAAGAAGAAGAACAACAACAAGCTCTCAGTTCATCCTGACCTGCAGAGGGGGCACTTCGCGTCATATTGATGTGGCCAGCCGAGCGAAAGTGAGGACGTTCAGAGGGAAAGATGGCGGTTGTGAGGAACATACAGAAACTGTGGGGACTCGGTGTGGGTGCGATTCGTCAACACGCAGCTCTGAGAACATCCAGAGTCCTGCAGCAAAGAGCTTTCCGCCTCAGTGTAAGCCTCATTTATCAACATAACCTTTAGCAGGTGCGGGGTATGGTGCGGGAGTATCTCTCCTCGGTGTGTAGTATTTACAAGGACTAATCACCTGCTGGAGGTTTCTGGAGGACTCGGTGTTTAATACAGTCCCGGTGTTTAGGGCAACATTTATGACCGTGAAAGATGGACGTTGTTGTATACACCTGACTCTCTTTCATAATGAAATGCAGGGAAATGGACGGTGTAGCAGTGTGTGATGTTTTGAGTCAACAAGATTAGTAACCAACGATGAAGGCCTGCTGTAAAGCAGCTTAGATGTTTATAACTGATTCATATTACTGAAACAACCATGACAGCAAAGACTTGCATTTAGAATTAGAATTTATTAATGCGGGTGAAACTCTACACGGCTCTATGACGCTGGCCGGTGCTCACTGCGCATGCGCGGTTCACATTTCCTGTTTCGTGTGTCTCCTGTCCCGGCGCTGATTGGTTGATTTCAGGGGGCGTGAACACAGGCATGCTTTTGATCATGATCTCAAAGATCTGTGTATTGTTTAGTGCAGGGGTTCCCAAACTTTTCCAGGGCAAGGCTCCCCAAATGGCATTAACATTTGACCAAGGCCCCCCTTTTGCAAGATGTCTTTAAAACACATTAAAATACAGACTTCTGAATATATCCCCCTTTTTTTTTTATTAATAATTACATCTTACATCTTTACATTACATTACATTAGGAACTGATTGTGTGTGTGTGTGTGTGTGGTTGTCTGAGAGTGAGAAAGAGAAAACATACATTTATTTATGTTTCAAACCAAATTGTTGAGGCCTCCCAGGCGCCCCCTGGTGGACCCCAAGGGGGCCACGGCCCCACTTTGAAAACCACTGGTTTAGTGAAAACAGACAAAATAATCTTGCTGTGATCTCACAAGGTCTTGGTGTGTGTATTGTCACAGCTTTACAGTATTTAGGACTGACTTGTTAAGAAATGTTTACGTCTAATTATGGTCAGTATGTTTAGCATGGACATGTTTTGCTGGTGTGCAGCATATCATACACACCAGATAATCCTATGTTATGATTATGGTTATGTAAGAAATAAATAGGGTTGGGAGGGTAACTTTAAAAATGTATTCCTTTACAGTTACAAATTACTTCATAAAAAAAATGTGATCAGTAAAGTAATCCAAGTCTCACAATATGAAAGTAATGTAATCTGATTATTTTTGGATTACTTCAAGGTCACATATGTAAATAAAGTCAAGACAAAAGCAATATGATCTAAAATACTTTTATTTACAGTTTATTTTAGAGCTTAAAACATGTTCAAATTTTAAATTTATTTTAATAAAATAAATCAATAAATAAAAGATCGCTGTATCCCTGATGCGGTTAACATTACATCACAAAAGCTAGGGTGACCATATTCCGGTTTTCCAAAAAGAGGACACCCTTTTTTGGGGGGAGGGGGGAGTTGTCTTAATAGCGTTCAAAACAGCATTACTATGAATGCAGAATAAATAAATAAAATTGGTTTCATTCTGCCCACATTTGACATTTTTTCTGGCATTCTTTTGAATAAAATATCGGATGTCAAATAACAAAATACCACGAGTGTACCTTGTAGCATCATTCACACATTTGAATGGCCATGAGTTTTAATTTATGAAAGACACCCATGTCGTACCTTTAGCCGTTTATAGTCACTTTTAATGTTATGGAATGTCCATTATGCAAATTAGTTCCTATTATTACTTGCACTATAATGTTACATCACCAACTTTTGTTTTTCTGTATTTTTTCACTCTTTAAAGTTAATAAGACCAAAAAAATATATATACACAGCTTGTTCGGTATATCTGAGCGACTGCACAGCTCTGTTCTAGGAGATTTTTTATATATATATATATGTGTATGTATGTGTGTGTGTGTGTGTGTGTATATGTGTGTATATGGGTTCGATTCCCACCGGGGACCTGTGTGTGCGGAGTTTTCATGTTCTCCCAGTGCTGCGGGGGTTTCCTCCGGGTACTCCGGTTTCCTCCCCCAGTCCAAAGACATGCATGGTAGGTTGATTGGCATGTCCAAAGTGTCCATAGTGTATGAATGGGTGTGTGAGTGTGTATGTGAGTGTGCCCTGCAATGGACTGGCACCATGTCCAGGGTGTACCCCACCTTGTGCCCGATGCTCCCTGGGATAGGCTCCAGGTTCCCCGTGACCCTGAAAAGGATAAAGTGGTATAGAAGATGGATGGATATCTCCAAGAATAGATGTAGATATAGAATCAAGAATATTAACTTATGTTTACTTTTAAATGATGGACCAAGTGGTCACTTCCATTTTCTGAAAATATTGAAAGTAAATTAATTTCGCTCTTGTAGGTTTAGGCCTGTGTTCACCCCGATGTGATAATTTCTAGATATCTTGTGAACTTCTCATGCAGGTTTTTCTTTGACCCTTGTGAATACTCTTATTTACGATGCATATTCTCATATGACAGGGAGCTCGGTGCCAGGAGTCGTTTGATTCGTCCTTGGAGAAGCCTCAGTTCCCCGGTGCCTCGGCAGAGTTCATCGATCACCTAGAGTTCATCGAACCCAACGTGATCGCAGGAATCCCTGTGTATCGCGTCATGGACAGACAAGGCCAGATCATCAACCCGTCCGAAGATCCACAGGTAAGAAGCTAAAACTTTCTCCACTGTGCACGTGCACACATCACACACATGTTACACACATTGTAGTGTAAATTAGTGTAAAAACACTGTATCGATATTGAGATTATTTTACGTGCACAGTGTAATACTTTAAATCTGTTATCCTGTGGCTTCAGGAGGATTTGTTGGGCTTTATCTCTCATATGACGTGCTGTACCGGATGTGTTAATGTAGCACACTGATCTCCATGATTATTTGGCAGATAAATCAAAATATTTTCCTCTACACACTTTAATCGCGTGCAATGTATTCTTCTTTTCCTTCATGGCTTCGTAGCTCTCTAAGGATACAGTGTTAAACTTCTACCAAAAGATGACGCTCCTCAACACGATGGATCGCATTCTGTACGAGTCTCAGAGGCAGGTAAGCATTACGGCCGTTTTTATTTTCACTCCTGTCTCTTTGGTGACGTTACGAACTGTAAACAAGGACCCAGTACGCCGCTGACCTGTTTTTGATCCCGGATTTAAGGGCCGTATCTCGTTCTACATGACCAACTACGGTGAAGAGGGCACTCACATCGGCAGTGCTGCTGCGCTCGACTCCAACGACCTGGTGTTTGGCCAGTATCGAGAAGCAGGTGAGCGTCCGCTTTTAAAATTGTAAAAAAGTTTATGAAGTCGTGTGTACTTTTAACAAGCGCAGAAAAATGAAATAAAGCCGATTTTCTTCGTACTCGCTTACATATGTTGATCAATTCCACTCACCCGTAAATGACCAAGCATGTTCACGCCGCAGCTGATTTACGTTTAGCGACGAACATAATAGGCAAAGCTCACGAAGAGCTGAAAAGGACAAAATGACAACTGAATGGTGAAAGCGCGCCTCCTAAGTGCGGCAAATCTCCCAGTGATGCAGCTCGGACACCTCAGAGTCTTTCTAAACAGCGACGCCTGTTTTGTTGAGTAGCTAGAAATATTTGCCTCAGTTTATGGATTTGTTTTGGATTGATTTCTTTCAAGTCATTAAGGAATAACACACTTCAGATCGCGTCGTTGTGCGAAAATAACGAACGCAAGAAGTGCATTTTGGTATGACGACATGGTCTGGAGTGTGTTATTCCACCAAGTTTCGCCAAAGATTACAACATTTAATTTGTTAATAAATGACACAACGAACATTTTATAGTTAAATGTAACGTGGAACGTCTGAGAAACACGTTACTCCCTGTTCTTACTTATGGTATAGACAATCATTCCCTCACCAGCCTTTCTCTCTCTGTTTTTTTTTTCTCTTTCTCTCTCTTTTTCTCTTTCTCTCTCTTTTTCTCTCTCTTGCTCTCTCTTCTTCTCTCTCTCTTTTTCTCTTTCTCTCTCTCTTTCTCTCTCTTTTTCTCTCTCTCTCTCTCTCTCTCTCTCTCTCTCTCTCTCTCTCTCTCTCTCTCCCCCTCTTGCTCTCTCTCGCTCGCTCGTATGGAAGTCCGTTTCCACCCGAAGGAAAAAAGTTAATATCTACTTTATATCTCACAATTCTGACATCTTTTGCGAGTTCATATTGCACATATTCATATTGCACATATTGCACATATTGTTCATATTGCACAATTTTACTCGCAATTACGCAATTCGGATTTCTTTCTCTCTCGCAATTTAGACATCTACTTGACATTTAGTCAGCTACAAAGAATGCCCAGGCAAAGCATCAGTCATTCTCTATAAATAGGCTATAAACAGGAAAAACAACAATGTAAACCGAGCTAGCTTGCACAAGCACATGCTCGTTACCTGAAGTCAGTCACAGTTCAGTTACTGCATCAATTTGGATGTCTAAATTGCAAGAGGAACAAAAAAAAAAGTCAGAATTGTGTGATATGAACTTTTAATTGTGAGGAAAGAAGTAAGAACTGTGAGAGGTAAACTCAAAATTACGAGAAATAAAGTCGGAATTACGAGAAATAAAGACGGACTTGTGTCAGAGAAATGAGGTTGCAATGACCTTTTTTAAAAAAAAAAAAAAAAGATTATTTATTTATATAAAATGTATATGGAGTGCCCACCATACAAGTCCCTGTGTATGGTTACTATTGAAACAGTACTGCATTAGAACGAACGCATTGATCTTAACCTGTCGTTCACATTACAGCCGGATCTACTTTCCGAGCCATGCTGTTATACGGAAAATAGCACGTACTTCCTGGCCAATCAGATTGAAGCATTCGACTGCTCTGTGGTATAATGGCAATAATGAGGTGAAATGACAAACGAGTTTAACAACAACAAGAAAAATCACAAAAGAAATAATTCGACAGCATAATTTGTGTATAAAATTGCAGTAACTTCTTCCCAATGACATGATTTTGAATCCATTCAGTCAAGGATCACATCGATGCGTCTCCTTATACTTGAATTTACTGACTTTACTTACTCCATATATGTGAATTAGCTGATCAGTGAGGCGTAGTGTTTTGTCGTTTGGTTCAGAATTTCAGTCACCAACATGTAACAATGCTTGTTAGCTAAAAGACGTTATGCTAATGTAGATTCGAGAGTTTGTTCGTTCACTTGTGGGTAAAATGGAGCATGGTGCTGTGTGTCCTCGTCTCTGAATGCTGTAGGAGTGCTGATGTACCGCGGTTTCCCTCTGGATCTGTTCATGGCACAGTGCTACGCTAATGCCGATGACGTAGGGAAGGGCAGGCAGATGCCGGTGCACTACGGCAGCAAAGACCACAACTTCGTGACCATCTCGTCTCCTCTGGCCACTCAGCTTCCTCAGGGTGAGAGAGAGTAATCATACAGCATGCTGAAGTTAATAACCTGAATGAACACTGCAGCAGCAGGGGGCGGGGTCACGCTCAGTCTGGTACACTCCTGCTGACTCTTCATAAGCTATCGAGTTTGTCCATACTGGAGTCGGGCACTGTGCCGAGTATAATAATGAACTGATCTCACACTTCACTACACCGAGATACGCCTGATGTTATAATATCTTCTTTATACGCATTAGATTTGATCTGTACTAGGATTTCCATTTTCTGATTGAGAGTATGCTGGGTGTCGTTCTTTCTTTCTGTCATTGTTTACTCCTTTTTTTTTCTTTCATTCTTTCTTCTGCTTTTTTCTTTTTTCTGATTTTTATTTATCCCACTTTTCCCCCATCATCCTCCTGTCTTCTTTCTCTGGTTTTTCCTTTATTTGGTCTTTCTTTGTGTTTTTCTTTCTTTGTTTCCTTCTTTCGTTTGTTCTTACTTTTATTCTTTTGTTTGTGCTTTCATTTGTTCTTTTTTCATGTCTTCTTTCTTTCTTTCTTTCCTTGTATACTCCTTTTTTTTTCTTTCATTCTTTTTCCCCTTATTTCTTCTGCTTTTTTCTGCCTCTTTTTTTATCCCATTGTCCCCATCTTCCTTCCTTCTTTCTTTCTTTCTTTCTTTCTTTCTTTCTTTCTTTCTTTTTCTTTCTTTCTTTGGTTTTTCTTTTGTGTTTCTTTCTTTCTGTTGTTTCTTTTCATTCTTTGTTTCCTTCTTTCGCTTGTTCTTACGTTTATTCTTTTGTTTGTGCTTTCTTTCTTTCTTTCTTTTTTCGTTCTTTCTTTCTTTCTTTTGTAACTGCGCATATCTCCATAGTCTTCAGTAATGAAATGCTGTGGTGTTAAAGTGAATAAATGTCAGAATAAAATGTCGAAATACAGGCCAGTTGTACTGCAGGGAACAGCAGAAGGCTAAACAAAACAGAATTATTCCCCAAAACTCCTAGTGTATGTGTTGGTTTATGTTTTTATTTTTTCTAAGCACAACCCAAGTGCATGTTTCATGTCCTGCGACCTTTCCCCTTCGGTGAATTATCTTTTCTTCATTTGTCTTCATGCAAATTATTTAGCTGTGTAACTGAAATACAGTTAATTAAAATGAAATTGATAACCTGTGTGTGTGCGCGCGTGCCTGTACTGCAGCGGCCGGAGCAGCGTACGCTATAAAGCGGGAGAACAGCAATCGAGTGGTGATCTGTTACTTCGGCGAGGGAGCTGCCAGTGAAGGAGATGCTCACGCCGGCTTCAATTTCTCCGCCACGTTGGAATGCCCAATCATTTTCTTCTGCCGCAACAACGGCTATGCCATCTCCACCCCCACCCACGAGCAGTACCGTGGCGACGGCATCGGTGAGCTTCACTTACAGCATCCAACACATCACTAACTGTTAGCTGCTGTTGAGTGGAATGAATTAAAAAAAATATTACTTATTTGTCTCATTTCTTTTTTTTTTTCTTTGTATCTCTTGTATATTTCCTCTTTCTCTCTTTTCTTGTTTACATCTTTTTTTTTCTTTCATGCTTTTTTTCCCCCTTATTTCTTCTGTCTGAAATTTTTCTTTCTTTCCTCCCATCTTTCTTCCTTTGTCTTTCTTTCTTTCCATCCTTGTGTACCTCGTTCTTGTGTTCTTTCGTTCTTTCTTTATTATTGTCTCATCTCTTCTCATCTCTTTAATTCTCATCTCTCTTCCTCCTCCCCTCCACCCCACCTTTTGTATGTTAGCTGCACGAGGCCCAGGCTACGGCATGTTGTCTATCCGTGTGGACGGTAACGATGTGTTTGCCGTGTACAACGCGACAAAGGAAGCGCGGCGTAGAGCAGTGGCCGAGAACCAACCTTTCCTCATCGAGGCCATGACCTACAGGTAAAACACAAGCTGAAATCAATCAATAAGAATAACAATCTTGACAGTCACGTGCGTGGGCTTCTCGAGCTTTTTTGCAGCCTCCTTTACTGTAAAAAAAAAAAAAATTTCAGTTCTGTGGACCGTCTCAATACAGATTTATTTATGATCAAAATCTAACCAATCAGCTATCAGGCTCATTATTTGATTTTATACAGTCATATTTTTGGAGCCACATAAGAACTCAGTCATGAATATAATAACTTTGATAAAGAGGTGTTGTGATTTTACAGCACTGTAACTAAATGTAAGAACGTGGAGCCTCTGGGTATGTTTCTGTTAGAATTTATGAAGAGAGGGTTGCGATGTTAGGAAAAGAGAAAGTACACAAAAAGACGGCGCCCTCGCACCGCTACACTCTTCCCACACCAAGCGCTTGGGAGAGTTTGCCAAATGACACACAGACACACAAAGTTCAAACGGGAAGATCTCTCATTTATTCTAAGAAAGGCTGAGTATCTATCCTGCTTTATACACAACAGAGACCAGGGGTTAACTGTTGATTGGCTAGGCGGAATTTCATATTTGCATAAAACACGAAGCACATCAATGTAAGACAGGAACAACTCCATATATGGTTTTCAGGAAGTCATAGGAGTACGAGCAAGTGTTAATCGGGAAGGTATGTCAATGCGCGAATGGTGAGGGGTTTTATCTGTCTGTACCTGTGGGGAAGAGTTAACAGGAACAAAGAGGGTAAGGTGTTCACACAGGAGCAAAGAAAGTGTTCACAAGGGAACAGAGAGGGACGAGTGCTCACAGTAAACTCAGTGTCATAACCAGGAACACCTGGGTCCTGTCTGTAAATCGCAGCCACATCTGGCTTCTGACATTTCCTGTTTAAGATCAGCGTCATGTATCTTTCTCAGAGGATCATCAGATGTGTTTCTCTTTCTTTACAGCTTTTTCCATTTAGTTTCCTTCTTTCTCTCTGTCTCTCTGTTTCTTCCTTTCTTTCTAAGGCTATCTACCTATCTATCTATCAACTCTACAAGTATAGGCACTCTGTCTGTCTCTCTGTCTGTTTATCTGCCTATCTATCCATCTATGGCTTTCTAGTTGTCGTAACCAGCAGATGAACTGATTAGATTTTGGAATTGATCCAAATAGGTTCAGGGTCACAGCAAGGTCAAATGTCTGAAGTAGTTTTTCTTCTGAAGTTTCCTTCCTGTTTAGAATATTTAGTAATGGAATATTTTGATGGATACAAATATTAGTAACAAGAAGGACTAGACTTGTGGCAGGGGCGTTCCTGTCCACGCTGAGTCTGACTCGTTTATTTCTCTCTCTTTCTCTTCTCTCTCTCCCTCTCTCTCTCTCTCTCCATTTCTTTTTTTCCTCCTCTTTTTTCTTTGTTTCTCTGTTTTTATTTTGCTCTTTCTTTCTTTCGTTCGTTCATATTTTCCATTCATTTGTTCGTTCTTTTTTTCTTTCTTTTATTTATTCATACTTTCAGTCATTCATTCTTTCCTTTCTTGTGTTCTTTCTTTCTTTCTCCTTTACGTTCTCTCCTTGCATACATCATCATCTTTTTTTTCTTTCATTCTTTTTCCCCTCATTTGGTCTGTCTGATTTTTTTGTTCTTCCTTTGTGTTTCTTTCTTACTGTTGTTTCTTTGATCTTTCTTGTATTTGTTCATACATTTTTATTTTGTTTGTACTTTCATTTGTTCTTTCTTTTTTCCATGTGTACTTTTTTTTTGTTTTGTTTTGTTTTTTAAATTATTTTTCTTTGTCTCTCTTTTTTATGTCTTGCTTAATTGGAAGTGTGCTCTGCTCCTTTAACTTTCTGTTTGCCCTGCTTGGTGCCGTTGTTATGAGCGTGCATGCGTAATTAAAATGTTGTGTGAATGTGTATTAGGCAGGTGATTATGGGGAAAGACAGCAGACATGTCTTGGCTGAGTTCTTATTACCTCCGAGTTCTCACTGAATCTCATTCAGTTTGAAGGCAGATTTTTTTTCCCCTCACCACAAGCACCCTTTTTGTTGTTTTTATTGGTTGTTCATTGTGCAAGTAAATACGTCTTGATGTGTGAGAAGCCACTCTGAATGCTCTCTATAGTGCACTGCTAACTGCTCCCTTCCTCTGGGCTCAGGATCGGCCACCACAGCACGAGTGACGACAGCTCGGCTTACCGCTCAGTGGACGAGGTGAACTACTGGGACAAGCAGGACCACCCTATCTCTCGCCTCCGCCACTACATGACCGCGCGCGGTTGGTGGGGTGAGGACGAGGAGCGTACGTGGAGGAAGCAGTCACGCAAGCTCGTCATGGAGGCCTTCGAAAGGGCCGAGCGGCGTCTCAAACCAAACCTGGAGTTACTTTTCACTGACGTGTATGACGAGTTAACTCCAGGCTTGGCCAGACAACGAGAGTCCATGATGAGGCACACGCAGCAGTACAAGGAGCACTACCCCTTCGACCTGTATGAGAATTAATCACTACGTTTCAGAATTCAAATATACTTAGTCACTTCCCCTAGCCACTTGGAATTTAGGGGGATGGTGATGCTGCATCTAAAATGGGAGACATGACATAATTAAACAAATTCTAACAATCATGAAGCACAGATACGTTCATGTAGATACCTCTGGTTCATTTATGTCTGGGACATGAGACATGAGTGTTGCATATTTCTCTGTTACACAGTTGAGGTCATAAATTTACACACGCCTTGCAGAATCTGCAAAATGTTAATATTTAAAAAAAAGAGGGATCATAAAAATCGCATTTAGTTTTTTAAATTTAGTTCTGCCCTGAATAAACTATTCCACATAACAGATATTTACATATAGTCCACAAGACACAATAATAACCGAATTTACACAAATGAACCAAGAAGGCAACACGATACATTAAGAGCTAGTGGAGAGTAAACCAGAAGACAAAATAATAACAATTTACACCAATCATACTGTTCAAAAGTTTACACCCCCCTCCAGGCGCTTAATGTATCACGTTGCCTTCTTGTGCGTCAGTGAATGTTTGCCCCTCTTGTAATAGTCGTGTACGAGTCCTTCAGTTGTCCTCAGTGTGAAAAGATGGATCTCAACATCATATAGCCGCTGTTGAAAGGGGTCAAATGTGTAGAAGGTGCTGGAAAAGCAAAGAATGTGCAGGACCTGGAGGATTTTTCTGAAGAACAGTGTGCAGTTTAACTGCTCAGGACAGACAAGGGACTCATGAACAACTCTCACAAAACATAAACACAGTCGTTGATCATCAAGGTAACGACACACAATATTATGAATCGAGCGTGTGTAAACTTTTGAACTGGTTCATTTGTGAAAATTCAGTTATTGTGTCTTGTGGACTAGATGTAAATATCTGTTTATGTGAAATAGCTTATTCAGGGCAGTACTAAGTAAAAAAAAAAAAAAACTTAAATAAAAACAAAAAAAACAAAGTCCTCATATTTTTTTAAAAATTTTTAACATTTTACTGATTCTGCAGGGGGTGTGTAAACTTAAGACCGCAACTGTACATTATTAGCTATTACTGTTGATGCCCTCCGGATTTCGAAAACACAACAGAAAGGTGACGTGTGCGGCGTCTGCCACTAGGGGGCACTACATTGTACCTTTTTATGATCGCGCACTAGTGTAGCGGCGTGTGAGGACGTGAGATTTTGTTCCAGTCATGGTATTAACTGTTCACTCGACACTGATTGTCATCATTTAACCCGGTTTCATTATCACGGTTTCATTATCATGATCATCTTTTAAATATGATTGTCTTTAACCGATTGACATGCATTATTGACATATACATTTATATTAACTCGAATGATGTGTATACACGCTGATCTTTTTAAACTCGTTACAGTAAGCCAGCAGGTTGAGGATCACCTATATTCATGTGTCTGCCCCAGTGACTGTTTTCCACATCTGTGAATATGGTTAGTAAATTAAAAATGGATCAGGCGTTGAAGAACTGCGGGTTTTCGTTCCGTTAAAGGTGACTGTATAAGCTGTATAAGGGTGGGTCAGTGTCGTCTGTGTCCTTTAGTATGGATTATGAATTTGGATTAAAACCTTTTCTTTGGTTTTTAATTAATTTAAAACAAACTGCTGCTCTGTCAGATTTCCTTCACTGTTACATTATCTTTAGGATGATATTTGGTCAGATTTACTATATTATGTTTGAAACATTAATAAAATGATTGTGAAACATTAATACCTTTACATGACCTGTGATTGTCCTGTGTTTGTGGAGGTTTCTCATTATAAATCTCGTTAGGAAATCTGTCTGATGAATGGATGGATAAATATATATATATATTTTAAATGTCTCTGTTTTTGCATATTACTTGTAAAATATTCTCCAACGCCATGTGATCTTATCTGACGTAAGCCTGAGGTACATTGTCACACTAATGAACAGACGAGACAAAATGACTCCTCATTATTAACGTTGGCAAGCAAAGCAAAGCAGATTGCAAGCTGTGCTCTGTGAAAATATTAAGAGCAGAAACTACAGCATCTTCCTGCAATACAAATAACCCAATTACACGTCTTTATCATAAAACTCATAAGTCTTCAATGCTAGCAGCAGACAGCAGCAACCAACGATGCAGCTAATGCGAGCTAGCTGAAGAAAAACGTCCAACTCGAGGTGATGGTGCTGTAATGATACACAGAATGTAAATACGATACGATATGGTGGGGTCTTGTTGACAAACATTTTCCAGAAGAAAAAAAAAAATAGACAGCGCCTGAATATGTGCCTTAGGTTTCCATTTTCAATTCTTAAACCCGGATTGAATCATCCGGGAAATGCTGATTTAAAGTGGATAAAGGCGAGCTAGCGTGTGTGTTATTAGCACTGGCCAGTAGCTATCACATTAGCTCGTGGAAAAGAAAGCGTGTTTTGGAGAAGCGTCTGAAACCCTTTAGCCTCTTTTGGTTCGAGATAAAGAGGACGCTACTTAGCAGGAGAAGGAGTATAGGCTTGATTACGTTTCATAAACATGTCATGTAAAATAAGTGCTACTTTTTGACAAATAGCCTTCGTCATTGAATCAAGAGCCTTGTATCGAATGAAAAGATACAATATCACACAGTGTTTCCCCCCTACTAGGTGAGCGTTTACGAAGTATGATGTTCTAAGCGAGTCATCTTGTAAAACTCTGGCCAAAAGTATGTGGACACCTGACCATCACATCCGTATGTCCTGCTTGAACATCCTGTTCTAGATGTAGTCCTCCCTTTGCTTTTATAATAGCCTCCACTCTTCTGGGAAAGCTTTCCACTAGATTTTGGAATGTGGCTGTGGGGATTTGATAGCATTAGTGAGATCAGGCACTGATGTTGGGTGAGGAGGCTTGGGGCACAGTTGGTGTTCCAGTTCATCCCAAATTTGTTCAGTGGGGTTGAGCTTTGTGCACAGGGGCATTGTCGTGCTGGAACATGTTTGGGCCTCTTGGTTCCAGTGAAGAGAAATAGTTTTTTCACATTGGACCTTCACCTTCTTAGTATCTATTTATCAACCAAAATATCTGTTTTATATTTAATTTGTTGTAAATAGTTTATAGGGTCGATACTGACCCGAGGTATGTAATAGTGTAAGTATATTTTTCTGCACAACAATAGTGAACCTCTCACGGCTTAATAAGTGCAGTTCACTTTTATTCCTCAAGCTGGGAATGTTTGGTAAACAACAATAATGATGTAATGTGTCAATCATAATTACCTTGACATAAACTTGACATGCCTCAGCGACATGGCTCAGGTGGTGCACAGTGGTAGTGTGTATGGTATTGGTTAGCACGTTTGCCTCACACCGCCAGCGTTGGGGGTTCGATTCCCGCCTCTGCCCTATGTGTGCGGCGTTTCCATGTTCTCCCTGTGCTGCAGGGGTTTCCTCTCCCAGTCCAAAGACATACATCGCAGGCAGATTGGCATGTCTAAAGTGTATGAATGGGTGTGTGAATGTGTATGTGAGTGTGCCCTGTGATGTATTGGCACCCTGCCCAGGGTGTACTCTGCCTTGTTCACTATGCTAACTGGGCTCCAGGTTCCCCACGACCTTGTGGGATAAGCTGTATAGAAAATGGATGAATACTGTATACATGTATTGCTCCATTATTAGCCACATTGTTCTATGTTGTAGGCGTAGATTGAGAGATTAGAGACATTTCCGCCAACGTAACAAAATCACATGCCCTCTTGTTCTCCTCGAAGTGCACTTTGAGAACCACAGTTCTTGCCTGTTATCAGTATCGGATCCGTTTCTGAATAGTTGTTTGGAGCGCTTGTTTCCCAACCCAGCAATGACACTGTACAGACTGTTCTTCCATCATTAACCCACAGCTAGTAAAGTAATATGATCATTTCATCTAATCAGCAACTTAATTAAAAACCAAGTACTGCAGGGGTTTGTTTTAATCTATGCCGCAAGAGCGTTCGTAGTCGACAGCCAAAGGGATATGTTGACTCATAACTCAGTTACTCCACTACTTATTTTTGAAAGTGCCCTCTTTATTTATCATATTCCTTCTGCACAGCCAGTCTTTGACCTCCTACGAGGAAATGATCTTTTCTCCCGATACACAATTGTTTTTCATTATCTCCGTGCCCTTATGGATTGCTGATTCAATTTGGATGTGAAATTGCACATGTCACTTTGTATGGGTTTGTCACAGTGGCTGTTAATCAGCATGGTAAAGTGGGTCAGTCTGGATAAAGGACGTTAATGCAACATGGCACTAGAAACGAAGCCGAGCTGATGGTCGACTGTTGAATTTGTAACATCTGTTGACAAATCCAAGCACACAAATACACAATTTTTCTACTTTACTTGAAAATCGAGCACTATGCTGAGTTGGAAAACACTAAAGACTAAACGAGCATAGCCTTTATTCCAATATCGCTCGTCTTTGTTGACTTCTCCTCGCCGTTTTCCATTGAGGGAGTCCTAGTTGCCATCTTCACGGCCACTTCATTGCTTTACTGGCTCAAGTGAAGTTTCTTAAATGATCTTTCGGAAGCCCGAGGCACCGAGGCTACTGCTGTGTAGCGCTAAGGATCGTTTCCACACAAAATCTTGAAACAGCTTCTTTTACAAACTAACAAAATTGCTCCAAGGTGTTAGCAGGATCAAAAAGTTATTTAAAGCAAGCATGCAAACAAACAAAAAAACCTACAAGGCAAATCTCAGGTGTATATAAAAGCAAATCAGCTAGTTATCATGCTAGATAGTTAACTGCTTACTTAGCAAGTGAACTATACCCTATAAAACACTGACGAAATCTTGTACAGTTGTTCTCGCTGCGAAGTCAAACACTATATGGTGTTATCATTTAATTATATTAAATATAATGTTCAATCAAACAATACTATATTCACATTTAGCAGCAGCTCTAATATCTCAGCTCGTCTTGTATTATTAGGCCACCACTAATACGTCCCAGTATCTCCCAGTGGTCTTTTTTGCCATGCTGGTATACAGTATATTGATTCCACATGTATTCTTGTAATCGTTTGCATCCAACATAGTTTTTGAAAGGAGAAAGATGAAAAATATTGCTATTTAACAATTTCCTGGTAGAATTCCAAAATGTGTGTGTATACCTCAGCATGACAAGAATTCAAAACAGGACAAAATCAACAGAAATCTAGTCTGACCTTTTGTATATCGTGTGTATACATTGTGTGATGTACCTCGATAACCACAGAGGTTTTTATATATTACAGACGCAACATGGCAGCTCTTTGTTTAACGAGTCCTGGAAATGCAGTGGTCCATTTGTCCATTAGGGGGAGAGATAACATCTCTCCAGTTCTGGACCTGAAACCTGACCAGAGCTCCTTGACACTTTAATAGAGCTATAGAAAGAATAAAACTAACATTGCGTTGTTCCTTGAGTAAACAACGTCAAGAATTTCCGTATACGATAAAAATCAAATAACACTGCAGCTACAGTGCAAGTGATATATTTGGTTAGTGAAACTTTTTTTTTCTTTCTTTCTTAAAACAGATTTGTTAACATATTTCTTTGCCTTGAGTAATTTATCTGAACAATGTAGAAACAATGTTTGCTCTGATTCTAGCCTCTTTATAAAGTTAGTCCTTTAGGGACTTAAAAATAGCATATTTTAACGTTCCCCCCAAAATAAAAAAATATCTGGTTCTGCTTCTACAGATTTATTAACATAAAGCTAAATGCACATTTCCATTAAAACCACTTCAGTTGAATGGAACGTATGAGCTGAGTTATTGATAAATAAATAAAAAAGCGTACTAGTAAGGTTAGTTTGCTAGCTGACCACCATTACGGAAAATACATTTATACCCTTTTGGTTTATAAAGTAATCTGATTTATTTTATTTTATTTTATTTTATTTTTTTTATTTATTGATTCACTTAGTGACTTCTTTATGCAAGCTTTTGGGATTCTGCAAAAACATGATATAATCTGCATATAGACTTGCTAGTGTAATGCTAATTACTTGCTAATGTAATGCTAATGATATTCTTGAAAGTTTGTTGGGTTATTCTTTTATTGGAACACAGTGGCCTTGGGTGCATTATATAAAGCTTTTATGTGCTGAAGGAATGATTCCCTAAAAACAAAACCTGGAACTAGAGATGTCCAGTTCACATTTTTTCCAGTCCGCTTTACAGTATGAAGGTCCTGATGTTGAAATAAGTTTATTAAGTTATTAAATGAGTAGTGTTTACTTTGCTTTTTTAAAAATCATTTTCCTCGGTTCATAAATTCACTTATTTATGAAGCCCATATACAGCCTGTATGATAATGATTTTATAATAACCATAAATTTGCATTTCCAACATTGTTATGAAGTACTATGTATGCCATCAACAAATTTTTAAAAGTGTCATACATGCGCAATTAGTAAAAACAAAGGAAGAATTTGCGAGTTAAGGAAAAAAATTGGAAAACAGTCATAATAATAATAATAATAATAATAATAATAATAGTAATAATAATAATAAGGGGAATTATTTTAACACTGTCATTTAAAGAAAAAGTTACATAGAAACTCAAATTTTACCTCAGGAGTTTTGATAAAAGCCCGACATAAATCCTACAGCCAGAGCCGTAGCTACAGGACAGGTAATGCAGGCACTTGCTTTGGACACTTTCCATGAAATTGTCAAATCTCAAAGCGCAGAACTCCCCAAAACCACCAATGAGCAATACCTGTAACCCCCCTAAAGGTGGCCCCATCTGGCAAGTATGTGGGACCAACACAAGTTTATTTTGACTTGCTGTGCTTTTCAAAATGAAGAGGACTTGCCTTTCTGGAAGCCAGAAAAGAAAGAGAAGAAAGAAGAAGAGGAATAATGCAATAATGTAATGATGTAATGGAACACTACTCCAGCACCATTTTGGCAAGCTAGGAGTCGGTGCATGGTTTGAAGAAGGTAATTAGTTTATCTAATTGGGAAGCTTGATCTAGCACTACATGCAGTATATACTGTATAGTAACACTGACACTTTCAGACCCTTATCCTATAGCTGGTTCATCATATTGCACATACACCGATCAGCCATAACATTAAAACTGCTGACCGGTGATGTGAATAACACTGATTATCTTGTTACATTGGCATCTTTCAATTTTATATTAGGCAACAAGTGAACAGTCAGTTCTCGAGGTTGATGTGTTGGAAGCAGGAAAAATGGGCAACCATAAGGATCCGAGCATTGTTACAGACCAAGTACACCCCTTCATGACAACAGTATTCCTAAATGCCAGAGGCCTCTTTGAGCAGGATAATGCTACACTGCAAAAATTGTTCAGGAATGTTTAGAGGAACATGCCAAAGAGTTCAAGGTGTTGACTCGGCCTCCAATTTCTCCAGATCTCAATCCTGCTGGACAAACAAGTCCGATCCACGGAGACTCCACCTCACAACTTATAGGACTTAAAGGATCTGCTGCTAACATCCTGGTACCAGATAGCACAGCACACCTTCAGAGGTCTTGTGGAGTCCATACCTCAACAGGTCAGAGCTGTTTTGGTGGCACAACTGGGAACTACACAATATTAGGCAGGTGGTTTTAATGTTATGGCTGATTGGTGTAGTTGGTTCAGTCCTTTGCGTTGTCCTGCCTGGGGGTCCTAAAGTCCCTCGAATCACCTCTGCCTACACAAGAGCACCTTTAAGCTGGATAAGGAGCCTGCAGCCTTTCCAATGGATGGGACTCATCTTTTCTTACTAAAGCCTCTAAGTGGACAACCTTCAAAACATATCAAGTATTGTGTTATTCTACATTGATTCTTTTAAAGTTTTAAAACAATGTGTTTGGTGCAATTATCAGTACCTGTGGGGGTACACTGTGTACATAGTGTTACAGGGAGTATCATCGTTGCCTCACGTTTGTATTCGATTCTGAGTTCGGGTTACTGTCTTTATGGAGTTTCTCAGCATGTTCTCCAGGTTTTCCTCCCACTGTCCAAAAACATTCAGGTAGGTGGACTGGCTACACTGTGTACGTAATGTACATGGTGCCCTCCCATGGAGTTCTGGGTGAATTTTCCCACAGTAACGCTGACTGAATTGAAGCACTTACTACAGATGAATTAGTGAAGGAGTCAATACCACTGTGGCATAATGTTAATTATTTACGGAGTCCTTTCACTAAATTTTATTTCCTCAATCATACTAAACTGTGAAGTTATTATATCATTTTACGTCAATCTCAGGTCTATTTCCAGCATTCAACCTTGGACTCGAGCTCAATCTTCTCAGGATGACCACTTGGGCAACATTTGACTGAAACTCCTATCTATCCATTGTGTCTGAGCATCATAGTCACATCTAGGCTTTAGTAAGAAAATATAAGTCCTATCCATTGGAAAGGCTGCAGGCTCCTTATCCAACATAAAGGTGCGTTGGTGTCTTGCTCTTTAGTGTTTACGACTTCTCAGTCCCATTGCAGATCTTTCATCCACCCACTCGCTCGCCTTGTATCGCTCTCAGTAGTGTACTACAAATTCAGAGTAATCCATTTCTCCCGACAAAACCAACACTCCCTGAACATTTACTTTGATAAGATGTGGCATAGTAAGTAATTGCTGTTCCCCTCCGCAGGTTTTAATATTGACATGAAACCTGCCATTGTCTCTGATGGAGGCTCTCTCAGATTATGATGACACTCTGTTATCCCAGTACAGGAGATTACTTCAGTGAGGACAGGCTCTGACAGACACATTCTCCTGCTTCTCGAAGTCACAGTTGCAGAATAGCAGATATGAAGCTGTCCCTACATGCTTAGCTGATTTACCAGAGATTATCCTGTGTGATCAATAAACTGATCAATAATGAGAGCGAGAAGGTCACCAATTAAAGGAATACTTCAGAGCGTTTGACCTTAATTTAACGCATCTTTAGTACACATACGATTACCACAGACACAAGTTTGGACTTGTTTGTGTGTGCTAAAACCGCCTGCCTAATATTGTGTAGGTCCCCCTTGTGCCGCCAAAACAGCTCAGACCTGTTGAGGCATGGACTCCACAAGACCTCTGCAGGTGTGCTGTAGTATCTGGAACCAAGACGTTAGCAGCAGATCCATTAAGTCCTGTAAGGTGTGAGGAGGGGCCTCCATGGATCGGACTTGTTTGTCCAGAACATCTCACAGATGCTCAGTCAGATTGAGATCTGGGGAATTTGGAGCCAAGTCAACACCTTGAACTCTTTGACATGTTCCTCAAACCATTCCTGAACCATTTTTGCAGTGTTCCAGAGTGCACTAATCTGCTGAAAGAGGCCACTGGCCTGAAGGGGTGTACTTGGTCTGCATCAATGTTTAGGTACGTGTCAAAGTAACATCTATAAGAATGCCAGGACCCAAGGTTTCCCAGCAGAACATTGCCCAGAGGATCACACTGCCTCTACCGGCTTGTCTTCTTCCCATAGTGCATCCTGGTAATGTGTCATTATATTATAGGAAAATAATCCGTGCCTGGGTGCTGTGATGCGGCTCAACACGAATCACTGTTACCAGTCACTGTGATATATTCCTCTTATAACCCTTGTGTGTTATTTCTTATTTAATACCAAATCCAGTCGTATGTTCAGTAGCACTTTCAACACATTTTCTTGACTTCTTGAGTTACGCAGGTGGATAAATGGGAAATTTTGTCTATTTTTATTGCTAGTACAGCATGTCAGGATAACAAAAAAGTCATTTGTGCTTTCCTGAAGGTTGTCTGGTATACTTGTGCCATCTGGCAGAATCTGAGGCACAACTGTGTTTACTTTGAATCAGGTTGGCTGTCCTGGTAACACATTCATATTTTTCCCCCCTCTGCTGTGTAACAGAAATAAAAAAATACTTCAGGACGTGCTGTTATTGAAAAATAATCCACTTTGGTGCTGTAGCAGTGACTCTGCTTTGCGTCTGGCTGCATCACATAAAAACTTTCCTCCTGCTTGATTTTACACTTGAATACCTTTTCTTATGACATATTTTCATTTGTATTAAGTTGAACGAATGTTTCATGAGATCAGTTTTCATCATGCAAGAAATGATGCACTTTTGGGTTTTTTTTTTAAAGTGTTTATTGTTTTTTGGTCATTTTCATCTCTTTCTCACTGAAATGAGCCATGGAGAAAAACAGAAGAACATTTACAAGAGTAACATGCAGGAGAGGCTGTGTGTGTGTGTGTGTGTGTGTGTGTGTGTGTGTGTGTGAGCGTGTGTGAGTGTGTGTGAGCGATGCAAACAGTAAGACCAGCATAAATACTCTGCCTCAGTGAGATGTTGTTATACTGTGCATTTCTACGAAATATCAGTGACCACACCGAACATAGTTTCTTCAAGTAATGCAAGAATATTATCATGGCTTATGAGTTTATATTACAAACGCAGGGAAGGTGGAAAACGTCAAGGCAAGAGGTGGTGAAAACAACACACCTGGCAACTAAAGAGAAATGCTACAGGGCTACAAAGAAACCTTGTGATCTCTTTCCTTACACGCCGACTGATCTCAGTTTCATCTCGGATAAAAGGTTTTATTCAGATTTTTTTGAGGGATGAGATTAATTAATCTGAGCTGATATGTCAACACTTTAGTCAGGACATTAGCTTGTAAAATAAATACAATAAATAAGTAGATCAATAATAGTATAAATCCAAAAAAATATATTTTTACATTGTAGGGAATGAATTCAGGTGGCTGCAGGGTCTCAAATGAAATAAGGACTCAACTGCAAAATCCAGCTTCGTCTGTTATTTCAAATAAATCTGGTTTTTTTTTTTGTTTTTTTTTTTACTAAAGTAACAATTACCCATGCGATTCTTAGCACATTTCAATCAACGTGGCTTTGATAAATCCTGGATGAAAAGTTGCACCAAATATTCATGTGCTAATGAAGTGTATTCAGGCAGGTGATAATAAGCAGACCATGCAGCGATAAAAAAAAAATATATATATATAAATAAATAAATAAACAAAACAACATTGAGACCTGCTGGAAATCATTTTTTCAAAGTGCACTGAAGGTGTGAAGGCTTCAGAGAAAACAAAGCAAGCACAAATAATCATCGTTAGCGCGTTGAGTCAAATTAATGGTGCGTCAAGTGTCTCGGGGAAAAAAATAAAAGCAGAGGAAACGTTACAAGCTTCTCAACTTCTTTAAAACGTGATGAAGAGAAGTGTATAATCGGGCAGCAGGATGGCTGTGGATATGAAGAAGCTGAGATGAGACGAGGCAGAGTGTCGCTTTAGACACCTGCTCGGGCTGCTCGGGCTTTTGTCCGTGTTTTTTTCCCCCCTCATTTCTGTCGCTCATTAGTCAAACGCTTTCACTGCGAGCTCAAGAGTCTTTTGAAATGAGGAAGGATTGAAGAGTTTTGTAAGAATTATATAAAGATACTGTAAGTAGAGACGTGTCTTTTAAATAACAACAAAAGATGTTCTCTGTATGGGTGAGGACAAATTTAATGAAAGAGTTCCGTTTCAGTACAGGGGGTCGTGTACGGCGTTAGACGTTCATAGCTAATACACGAGTCTGCTATACTTATGCGGCGTGAAATTTTTGATTCTGATTTCGGATCATTTTCTAGAATAACCGCTCTGACTGTAGTGCTGGCTGCGAAGGTTTCTCGGTAACATGACGAGCTGCGTTTTCGTTTTATTAACCTCAAGAGAGGACCGACTCTAACCAAAGTTGTAACAAAAAGTTGTCTTGTGGACGTTCCACAACATCGAGAGGAACTGTAACGGTAACACTTTACAGTAACAGTACATGAATAATCATGCACTCGTACATGAATGAATACTTATTCAAATATGGACTAATCATGAACTGATGAAGAGATAACCTTAACGACGACGTGAGGCTTATGAACGCATGCGTGAATAACGACCACCTTAAGTACGTTTCTTAGTCACTGTATTAATTAACGCATAGGGGTAAACTAAATCACACATGCTCTATAAGAAAGAATATTTCAAATTAAACGTGCATAATGTCAAATCGTTTATATAATTTCCCATGTGCAGCCACGTACACAAACATCATTGGATGGCGCTGGATAACTTTCATAATTGACATCGATCCTTCTTTTAAATGAACCCTTGTGGGCAAAAGAACAGTGGTCTGTTCCGGGTCCTAGCCATCCAGAACATGTACTAGTACTACAGTGGGATTTCAAGAGAAATGGATGGTGGATGATGTGAAACGGGTTGAGATGAAATTATTGGTGTTTATTATTAGTGCGTCTTTCTACGTTCAATAAGAAGGCTCAAGGATAAAAAATGATTAAAGTAATCCAGCGCCATCCAGTGATGTTTGTGTACACAGTCGCACATGGCAAATTATATAAACGATTAAAAAGGATGCACATTTAATTCATATTCTTGCTTATAGAGCATGTTTGATTTAGTTCACCACTGTGTGTTAATTAATACATTACCTAACGAACATGTACTAACGTGTATTTAAGGTGGTTGTTATTCAGGCATGAATTCATAAGACTCACATCATAGTTAAGATTAGCTCTCGATTAGTTCATGATTAGTACATGCCTTAACTCATCATTAGTTCATGATATAGTAAGTATTAATTCAGGTATTACCGCGTGATTATTCATATTGTAACTATAAATCGCTAAAACTATTACGAGTCTTTCTTTAAAAAATAAAAATGATAATAGTTGGCAAATTGCTGTGGCGTAAAAGGAAAACACTTCAAGATGTTACTGTAAAATAATCAACTTAAGGGTGGTAACAGTTTGCTTTGTGTTGTTGATTACTTCTCTATAAGAGCAGTCATTTTTATTATTTACATATAAATAGTGAATACAGCAGTTATATCGCAACATTAGCAATTCAGTTACTGTTCTCTTATTCTAACCTTATTATTGTAGGTGCTACACTGTAAAACCGGATAAGTTCATTTAGCTCAAAAAATTTGAGGAAACTAATTACCTCAAAATTTTTAAGTTGATAAATCAATTTCTTTAAGCCAAATACACTTAAATTACAAAGTTTGAGTACAATTTTTGTTATATTTAAGTGTATTTGGCTTAAAGAAATTGATTTATCAACTTAAAAATGTTGAGGTAATAAGTTTCCTCAAATTTTTTGAGTTAAATGAATGTATCCGGTTTTACAGTGTACCTGCTTCCTGTCTCTAATAACTACTCTTTCTGGAAATGTGCAGATTAATTAAAGTCTAATAGAGTGATATTCAAAATATATATTCGAAATATTTTCACTTGCTTATATGTCTTTTTTTTTTTTGCATTGTAGTAGGTCTAATTTTATAGTGGAAACAGCAAAAAAAAAAAAAAAAAAATATCTTAACCAATCAAAACGTCTTGAATAGAGGTATAAAAATTGTATTTCATTATTTGTAAGTGGTTTTGGATAAAAGTGTCTGCTAAATGAATAAATGTAAATGTAAATGTAATATTTCCTGTAAAAATATGATTTGCACTAATTTCAGGCATAAATTTCCATCCATCCATCCATCTTCTATACCGCTTATCCTTTTCAGGGTCACGGGGGACCTGGAGCCTATCCCCAGGGAGCATCGGGCACAAGGCGGGGTACACCCTGGACAGGGTGCCAATCCATCGGAGGGCACACTCACATACACACTCACACACCCATTCATACACTACAGACACTTTGGACACGCCAATCAACCTACCATGCATGTATTTGGACTGGGGGAGGAAACCGGAGTACGCGGAGGAAACCCCAGCAGCACGGGGAGAACATGCAAACTCCGCACACACAGGGCCACGGTGGGAATCAGGCATAAATTTGTCTTGTTCAAATACAAAAGTATTTACTTCTGGAAAATCAGATGCTTCGTGATTATGGTTTATCCTAATCATCTCATGATGAGAAATATTTCCCCTCGATATCGTTTTTGCAGTAAAAGTGACGGGAAATCCCAAGATACTTGCGTATTTAAGGAAATGCGAAAACGGTCTTCACATGATAGTCATTTATCAGGTTTCGGTGTTATATGAGTATTTAAACAGTCAGAAGTCCTGAAAGACAGTTGTAATTACTGAGAAACCGCTAACACCTATGATAAAAAGATAAGTGTATAGAAACACTAATAGGCACTAATTATCATCAGAGTGTGAAGCCAAATTAATAGCGTGTCAAGTGTGTCTGGGGGCTAAAAAACAAAAACAACAACAACAACAAAAAAAAAACAGGCAAAGCTACTCGACTTCTTGTTAATGTTCTCAAATCAGTGCTGTATTCACTACTTATATACTCATTAGCTATTCATTAACGTCTAATATAAAACATGAAGCGTTACCAGGTAATCATCCGATCGCTAAACTCGGAACAGGATTTGATCAAATGAGGTACGATAGCACGTAAAGGAGCTCAAGTGTTGAGAAGGTTTTATGTATACAAGACAATAGCAATTTTTCCTAAATATTTTTTACAAGGTCAGGATCTTGTGCTTGATTAGCTATATTTAGCCTGTCAATAGCAGTGAGAAATTGTGCACAGGAACTCATTTCTACCCGTAAAAAGGAGAAGCTTCTGTGGCATGCAGGTAATATTACGAGCCTTTTTTTTTTAAACATTTTTTTTTTAACCCCCCTGAAGGCACCACTGATACCTTACGAACACTTAAATGCTTCCGTTTATTTTGTTATGTTTTATTATACGGCGTTTATGGTGGCTGTAGATTACGATCTGAACCAAAACTGACATCATTTATGGCGTCTTTTCTCATTTTGATAGCAGACAACCAACAGTTTAAAAATGATAAACCATACAGGGAGAGGGCTTTGTGAGAATCTCCCTAATACGTTAATACTGCGAAGGTTTTATTGCAGACCCCCCTTCCAAAGCTGCCACTGGGCTCATATTAGCTTTGCATCTTCGCCTGAGAGGACTCCTCTAAAAAAAAAATAAAAAAAAAAATCCATGGCTTACGTCGTGACACGAAGTCCAGTTTACTATTTGTGATTTTGTTCTTCGACGCTTTTTTCCGCATTTAAACGCGACGCTTTTTCTACCCCCACTGAGCATGTGCAAAGGCTTCTGTTGTGGCATGTTGATGTCTTTAATCTCACTATATACTCAGTTACTATAAATACAGTAGTTACATTGCTTTGTTCGGTTTAATGCTAGAACACTTCATTTTAAAGCCTATGATTGTTCATATTTACAATACTATAATGTCCACCCCCCCCCCCACCCAAAAAAAAAACAACTAAAAAAAACCCCCAAAACATTTAAGTGCCGCTCATATTCATTTCTAGTCATAAGAACAGTGCTATATGGTCACTCACTGTGGAATCCAACATGGCTGCTAGGCTCGGGATGTGAGTAAATATCGCAGTTACGCTCCTGAAACACTTTGAGAACCTGTATTTTAGTCAAGCAGAGAACAAGAAGTCAGTAGTTCTGAACTAGCAAGAGAATGAACACGACGGACAAAAGGACATTGAATGAACAGGAGACACTGTGTTAAGATAAGAAAACAAAACCAAACAAAAGAACACATTCCCTTCTATGTACTGCAGGTGTTAATCTCTGAAAAGAGTTCTGTCTCTGAGTTTATTTATTTATTATTAAGAGCAACCAGATTGAGATGATTCGTCCTTCCTCGTGCAGCGGGTACGCGCCAAATCCAGTGTGTGTTTTTCGGTAATACACTCCTGTTCTGGGAAGAGTCAGGGACCTCGCATCTCTGCTGTTTGCGTGTGTGTGTGTGTTGCTTGAGAACAGATGCGTCGATGTTTTGCTGTTTCACTTCCTGTCTTTTTCTACAATCATAAACAGCTTTACCTACAAAATACCGTGAGATATTGCCTTGTTGAACCAATCTGTGCTTTGAAAGATTTAATTATGGTAGTCAGTTCATTTTGCTGCAGTTAGCAGGAACAAGAAATCATGTCTGAAGGTTAGGTTCTGAGATGCTGCCTCTTTGTTCCTGTAGGGCCTCGAATGATCCAAGTGCCTGAAACACATTGAAACAGGCATAAGTTAAAAAAAACAACAAAAAAACCCCAGCATTCTAAATGTCACTTTATTTTCAGCAACTTTAAGTGTAAAATATTTACGCAGGGAAATCTGCACGTCTTTAGAGCTGCAGCTGCTTAAATTGAGTTGTGTCCTGAATCGCATACTTATGCACCATTCTACGCCATTTTGCAGTATAAATATTGCGAGTAGTGTGTACACATTGAAAATTCCAACGAGAAGAAGTGCACTTCAAGTGTCCGTGCGATGCACTTATTGAACCGTAAAAGCGAACTGTGGAATGTTGGACACTTCATGCACTCAACGGTCGAAGGTTTGCTTATGTAGCGGAAGCGGGGAAGGGCTACCAGGTGCTCACGCTAGCTCAAATTTGCTCAGATTTAAAAAAGAAAGGAGTGTGTACCAAATACACACTAAATCGAGGCGGAATTACTACGTTTTGCATTTGTGGGGCACTATGTGACTTAAATGTTCACATTGCCAGCAGCCATGGCCACAACCATTTTGAATCGTCCGAGTAAAATTCGCCTGAGGAGACGATTAGGCCACTGTCTGATGGTGACTGAGGTCCTGTTGGGCATAAACAGTAACACTGACATAAACAGTAAAATGAAGAAATGAGTTTTTCATTGACTCTGGGTATTCTGCTAATGCGTCTTTCATTTGAGACGATACTATCCTTCTAAAATTCATACACTAGACGGTAGAGTATATAGTGCATGGTGTAAGTGCATAGTTATAGTATGCCATTCAGATTTAGCAAGTCACCTGCAGGAAGTTCACGCCTCTGGGGTTGCCAGAGATTGCCAGAAGCATCCTATTAGTTTGCTTTATATTCTTCCATCTCATGCAGTGGCAGTTACTTCTTTCTTAATGAAGCTTGTTTCTAAATCGGGGTCAGGAAATCGTAATGTGTGAGCAGAATGTAGGTTATTTTATGGTTTTTTAGGCTATTTTATGTTGATTTTTTTTTTTTTGGCTAATTTGATGTGCTCTCCTGTAAAGACAACAGGAGAAAGAAATTGCTTAAAGATTGATAAGCAATCTATGTCCCCATAGATCTGTTTGGATGGGATTAAATGTACAAGGGTTCCAGGGGTAATTTCCGATTTCCTATTATGCTGTGATTTTACATCCATCCAGATCGGCCATGTCAGCGTTATTCTCCACCCGCCAAACAAAAAAGTCATTTGTGCTTTCCTGAAGGTTCTCTGGTATACTTGTGCCATCTGGCAGAATCTGAGGCACAACTGTGTTTACTTTGAGTCAGGTTGGCTGTCCTGGTAACACATATTCATATTTTTCTTTCCCCCCTCTGATGTGCTGTTATTGAAAAATAATCCACTTTGGTGCTGTAGCAGTGACTCTGCTTTGCGTCTGGCTGCATCACATAAAAACATTCATCCTGCTTGATTTTACACTTGAATGCCTTTTCTTATGGCATATTTTCATTTGTATTAAGTTGGATGAATGTTTTACGAGATCAGTTTTCATCATGCAAGAAATGATTCACTTTTTTTTTAAGTGTTTATTGTTTTTTGGTCATTTTCATCTCTTTCTCACTGAAATGAGCCATGGAGAAAAACAGAACATTTACAAGAGTAACATGCAGGAGAGGCTGTGTGTGTGTGTGTGTGTGTGTGTGTGTGTGTGTTGTTTACTTACCAGTGTTGAAGAACATGTCAGATTTCCACATTTGGATCTGTGAAACCTTTCTTGCCTTCATTCACCAGGACAGGTTTTTCTGTCCTTGTGTGCCACACGAGAATCTGCACAAATGTATCATAAAATCGAAAGTATTTATCCAGTTTATCCAACAAAAAACAACAACAACAACAAAATGTCTTCTGCTCTTGTGCATCTGCAGGGTTTAAACTTTCAAAATGTTCACAACTCTAAGTGTGTGATGTGTTTCCCTAACACTGAATTCTCAGTGCTGTAGTGCACTTGGCTCCACTTCTATTCCACACACACACACACACGCACGCACACACACACACACATATGCAAAGCTCTCAGCAGAGGTGTACCAGCTGCAGTCTTTTCCAAACTGAACACTGTGAGAAAAACAGTGTACTCAAATGAATGCTTCGAAAACTAGATTTCAATTCTACACTGTGTCCATCAACTATTCAAAAATGATAGGTAATATATGCGCCACCATGCTGCCTAATAACTAATATAAATATGCAGCATCATGCTTCCTGATCGTTCCTGTAAATATGCACCACCCCGCTTCCTCTGAAACACTTGTTATTGTGCTGAGAAATAAGCAGTGAGGCGGCTGCAGCGTTCGAGCCGAGGAAGGCACTAATAATGTTTGCTTAGGTGTAGATGGTCCTTCATACTGATTATTCATAAAGGATAAGATAAACCTCATCTTTCTTCCCTCAGATTTATTCCCTCGTGCCCTGAGTGACTGAGAGCTGACTCTTCCATCCTCATGCCCACTTAACCAGGTTAAAAGGCTAACTGTGGCATTTGATTTGAGTAGTGGGATTAATTATGCGTGCACGTGTGTGTGTGTTTTACGATATGGTAACTCCCTGGTATTTAATAGTTAAATATTTAATAACTGAAGTAATTTGCTTATAGTGTTATAGGGCATATACTGTATAAAATAATATACTTTTAATAATAGGTAGAGACTGGTGAAAATGAAGTGAAATATAGGACAACAAAAACTCGTTCCTGATTCATTTTCATATGAGGTGGTCTGAAATTTTTACTGCAGCCACTGCATAATCTTCTATGGAGGGAAAACAGTGAGTTAGGATTCATACTTTCTCAGCACATGCTCTTTAGTTTCAACTTTGTATGAATTTTTTGTGGCCTCAGGTTGAGTTCATATGGGGTTCACTTTGCAACTTGAGAATGCAAGTACAAAAACGAATGCAAGAAAATATACTGGAGTACTTGAAGTCAAGGTCTAAAATCTGACATGTATGTACTCTATGTATGCATGTTTGTGTTCATATAAACATGTGCTGCCTGTTTCAAATCCCCCCACAACATTTCAATAGGATTCAAATCCAGGCTTTGACTAGGTCATTCCATAACCTTCTATTTCTTCTTTTTGAGCCATTCCTTGGTGGATTTGCTAGTGTGCTTAGGATCATTATCCTGTTGAAAGGTCCACTTTTGCTTCAACTTCAACTTTCAGAAAGATGGCCTCACATTATCTTCAAGCACTCTTTGATATGATGCAGAATTCATAGTTGAATCAATGAATGCAAGCTGTCCAGACTCTGAGGCAGGAAAGCAACCTCAAACAATAACATTTCCACCACCGTGCTTCACAGTTGGTATGAGGTGCTTCCCCTCAAAAGCTGTCTTTGGTCTGTGCCGAACATGTCTGCGGTTACTGTGGCCAAGCAGCTCTATCTTTGATTCGACTGTCCTGAGCACATTATTCCAAAAGGCCTGGTCTTTGCCTATATGCTCATTGGCAAATTGTAGTCTTGCTCTAATGTTCTTTTTTTTACTGAAAAGGCTTTTTCCTGGCACGCCTCCCATGCAGGTCAAATTTGTGCAATTTCTTTCTGATTTCTAGAAGCATGCACTTTGACACCAATAGTTGCAGGACTTACTAGCAGATCCTGTGATTAAATTTTGGGGTTCTTGGAGACTTCATTTTGCACGGTCTGCTCTTGGGCTGAATTTAACGGGACGGCCAGTCCTGGACAAATTGGCAGTTGTTTGAAATCTGCGCCACTTGTAGATAATTTTCCTTACAGTGGAATGATGTATTTCAAATAATTTGGAGATCTTTTTAAATCCTTATACCAGACTCATAGGCATCCACAACTTTTTTTCTGAAGGCCTTTCAGAGCTCTTTAGATCTTACCGCATAGCATAGCAAAGTTTCTAATGTGGTACATTGTGTTTGTGATATCGATAAAAAGTGAGAAAGTTGTTATGGGAGTCCCTATGACTTGTTTGATATGAAATGTTTTGTTAAGTCAATAAGAAGTAGTTTTCTTCAGTCTACTTGTCCACCTGGCAATTATGAATCAAAAGCTAATAGCGGAATATGAAATAAACCACCTGGGCAACTCACCATTTGGCAACTCTGCTGTTGTATAATTCTCATCATTTTCACATAAGTTACTACATATTTTAAATTTCAATATAGTGGAAATGAATGGACCAGGAATTACGGACCTGCTACGCCGTATAAAGGTTATTCGGTCAGTGGAAATACAACGTAAAACTATTGATTCAATTTGTGAAACTGATTTTATAATAAAAACATCCCCGTTACCTTAGTGCAATTAGCAGCTTTCGGTTCCAGGTCATTGAGAGTGACGAGTTCTCGGAGCAGGCTGCTCTCCTGGTAGCCCCCCTTAACCCCCCGCAGTTTGAAATAGGCTTGCGGTTTGAACAGGATGAGACGCAAGTTGATGGCGAATCCCGCCATGTCAATAGCAAAAGGTCGGTGAGGATCAAACACTGTTTTCCATCCGTATACTTTGCCAGCGGCGTTGACCTTGGGGGACTCGTAGCGCAAGCCTCCAACAAAAGCTACTGGCCAAACGGACACCTTACGCGTGGAGCGCATCTGCGGAGACAGAGAGACATGGCACAGAGTAGGTGTTAATCAGTGTGTACACTACTGAAGAAGTTAATTTGTCTCACATTTTTTTCAGTATACTCCTCTGGAAAGCACTGAATATGAGACTAGAATGACACTGCTGTAAATATATATTTTTTCTAAGGCTGTCTAATGATCAAAAATAATTAATACAGATTAATCATATTCTGTGTAGTTAAATATTACAATTTTGAGGTACTTCTACATATTTGACTCTAGTGAAAAGCATTTACGATTGCAGCATGTAATTGTGCTAGTTCTGCAGTATTTGTTAGATTCTGTTTAACATGGCTGATGATGCTTTGAGTTTTTGGTTTGGGAATTGTCAAATGCGCCATCATAGGGCACTGGGGACTGTGCATGGTACAGGATTGGCATTGAAAATACAGACCCTAGGTTCAGAGCTGAAGTGCTGATGTTAGAGGATTATTACTCCAGTATTAATACAGGATGTTCTGGATTGTTGGACCAAAAATTGCTTGGTTGATTTCCATGTTTGTTGTATTTCTGTCCACTAAATGAAAGAGCGTTATGAGTACATTTTTAGGCCTGTCCCCTAAAACACCCCCTCAGTTAAATGTCTTCCTCTGTTGTAGTCCATCCCCCACAAGGTTCGACATGCTGTGTGGTCTGAGATGCTTTTGTCTTCTGCTGTTGTAGCCCACACAACTCAAGGTTCGAAGTATTGTGCATTCTGAGATGCATTTCTGCTCATCATGGTTTTAACGTGTTGTTATTTAAGTTAACGTAGCCTTCCTGTCAGATCGAACCAGTCTGGCCATTCTCCTCTGACCTCTCTCATCAACAAAGGATTTCTGCCTCCACTCACTGGATGTTTTTTATGCCTCTGCCTACAGGCATTATGCTTTCAGGTTGTCCAAGATTCTCGTTAGCATGATATCTCAAGTACGAGTGTTTGAATGTTTGTATGATTTACAGTATTTGGAATTGTTGTTGTAACCAGCAGATGAACTGATTAGATTTTGGAATTGACCTAAATAGGGTCAGGGTCAGAGCAAGGTCAAATGTCAGAAATAGTTTTTCTTCAATAGCTTCTTCTGTGTTGTATGTCTATTTTAATGGTATTTGGGGCATACAAATGAGTAACAAGAAAGACTAGACTTGGTGGTGGTGGAGGCATTCTCGTCTACGCCACTGGTGTTGAGTTCTACTTGTAAACTCTGGCAATTGTTGTGAAAATCCCAGATCAGCAGCTTCTGAAATACTCAAACCAGTTCATCACATCACAGTTTTTTCCTATTCTGATGTTTGATATGTTTGAACATTAACTGAAGCTCTTGACCTATATCTGCATGATCTCATGCAATTCACTGCTGACACATGAATGGCTGATTGGATAATTGCATGAATGCAGGTTCACAGGTGTTCCTAATAAAGTGGTCAGTCAGTCTATATTAGGGTTTGTTCAGACGTTTCCTTTTCCAGTCAAAAAAATTACTCCTTGTTTGTCTGAGCTACTGAGGTCTCCCACTCCAAACTATTTTCTCCCTAATGGCTGAAGTGGACAGCTTGTGCACAGAGCCTATTAGAGCCATCCAGACAGTCTGTATGCCCTGATCTCTGAGGACTGGTGAGACAGACAGACCTCACAAACAGATAAAGTGGCACGACTGGACGTAAGCAGGTATCAGACTGAGAAAGAAAAAAAAGGCACTCTTTAATCTTTCTGCATCCTCCTTGCTCCTCGCTCGCTTCCTCCATCCATAGTCTGCTATACAACACGAGTGGTTCACAACATGAAAGGAATCAGGCTAATGAATGGTAAAAATGGAGCTCGGGGCACTGTAGTTGTTCTGTGCTTGCATGTACTCCACCAGCCAGAAGTACCTGAAAGTTTTTTCTAAAGGGAGTGAGAAACTGCTGCATTTTTCTTATTTTATTTTGTACTTCAGTCAAATTCAACAGAAAGCTGGTGCTTGAATCAGTAATATAAATGGGATGGCTGGCTCATGTCCCATAACTACTTATCTGTAATTCTGTAATCTATACTCCATTACCCTAACTGTGCAAGAATCATTTTACAATTCATTTGGCAACAAATCACACTGTACTTGGCACTAGGTACCTATCATTCAAGAATAAAAAAAACCTCTCTCATATACAGTCGTGTGAGAGTGTAAGTACACCCCATAGAATTTTTTTTTTTTTTTTTTTTTTTTTTTTTTTTTTTTTTACATATTTGGACAAGCATTTGATCATCTTTGAAACAGTGCCTATTACCACAAAACCACAAGGAAAAATAGCTTTTGGAATAACATTTATTCAACAGAAATATCAATAGATGTGATATTCTTCTGTGGAAAAAGTAAGTACAACAGAAATAGCTTCTTGTAGGCGTTTTGCATAATTGTCCAACGGTCCCTGACATCGACTTGCTGGAAATTTTGACCACTCTTCCATGCAATATTCTTTCAGTTCCATGATGTTTGAGGGTTTTCTTGCATGTACTGCATGTTTCAAATCCCCCCACAACTTACCAGTGGGATTCAAATCCAGGCTTTGACTAGGTCATTCCATAATCCTCCAATTCTTCTTTTTGAGCCACTTCTTGGTGGATTTGCTCGTGTGCTTAGGATCATTATCCCGTTGAAAGGTCCACTTTCAGTTCAACTTCAACTTTCGACAGGTGGCCTCACATTATCTTCAAGCACTCTTTGATATGATGCAGAATTCATAGTTGAATCAATGAATGCAAGCTGTCCAGTCACTGAGGCAGTGAAGCAACCCCAAACCATAACATTTCCACCACCGTGCTTCACAGTTGGTATGAGGTGCTTCACCTGAAAAGCTGCCTTTGGTCAGCACCAAACAAATCTGATGTTACCTACTGTTTTCTGTGCAGAGCACATTATTCCCAAAGGCCTGGTCTTGCCTATATGCTCATTAGCAAACAGTAGTCTTGCTCTAATGTTCTATTTAGACATCAAAGGCTTTTTCCTGGCATGCCTCCCATGCATGTCAAATCTCTTTCTTATTGTAGAAACATGCACTTTGACACCAACAGTTGCAAGACTTACTAGCAAATTATTAAATTGATTAAAGTGATTAAATTTTGGGGTTCTTGGAGACTTCCTTTTGCATCAGACAGTCTGTTCTTGGGCTGAGTGTGCTGGGACAGCCAGTCCTGGACAAATTGACAGTGGAATGATGTATTTCAAATAATTTGGAGATCTTTTTAAATCCCTTGCCAGACTCTTAGGCATCCACAACATTTTTTTCCCTAAAGGCCTTACAGAACTCTTTAGATCTTGGCATGATGACACCACACACCTCAATAGCAAAGGGAACACCAGACAGATATGAGAGGGGTATAAATAACCTGCACTCCCTAAGCAGGTTCTAATCACTGGCACCCAATCTTGAACACCTGATTCTAATTTTATGGATTTGAAGGTGTGATAAATGTAAGGGTGTCTTTACTTTTTCAATTTGACTGATCTGTTGTTTTTTTTTATTATTTAAATTGTGAAAATTACTACAAAATGTCAGTTTTATGTGTCATTTGACAGTGTATCACCTTTATCAATAGGCACTGTTTCAAAGAGGATTAAATGTTTGCTTGTCTAAATATGTAAAAAAAAAAAAAAAAAAAAAAAATTCCATGGGGTGTACTTATTTTTTCACATGACTATTTATTTGATTTTTTTTTTTTAAAAAAAGATTATTTATTGGATATTTACTGGAATACAGAGTACAGCTACATCCAGGACAGTCTCAGGGGAAGGCTGGCAGCAGCAGGCTGGCCTAGTTTACTGTACAGTGCTTTTCCTGTTTTGGCCATTCTTAGAGCTGTGCTTGCTTTCTGCTCTGTTGGAGAGGCGAGAGATGAGAGAGATCTGATGAGGCAAGCCGCACTTCTGAAGTCGGGACAGTCTAAAGGGAGATTCACGTATACTTGAATGCTATCGGCCTGTCTGACAGAGTGAGCTGGGGATTGTGTTGATGTCAAAGAGGCAGCGAGGTAGTGAACTCTGAAGACAGTCATAAAAAAACAGACTAATTGATGAGTTTCCGGCGTACGGCTCCGACTCCGACTCCCGTTTTGAATCTGATAGCGTAGCTTTTTTATTCAGACTACAAATTGATGAAGGATAGACGGAATGAGTGCGCCACGTTGCTGAATAATGACGCTGCCACAGCAACAGAGAGCTGCTCTACTTTTATTTTCACGCAGATTGAGGTTTTGAGCTTAGGACATCAGGATCCATTTCCTCTGGGGCTGAGAGAATGATGAGAGAACTGCTGACTGAATTCCTATAAAGCTTGAGAATTCATCATCACTTTCACTTCTTCTCCAGAGTAATGTACTTATCTGACTGGGTGTACATTTCTATCAGGCAGGCAGCTTGTTGAGTGTCTTGTCCTCGACTACATGCATGACTCACTTCTATTGCTGCGAATGGTCCCAAATAGATATCCTAAGGGTTTGAACTTCCCAAAAACAGACTTGAGTGGATAATCTTACCTAGATACTGTATATTTGTACACCTGGAAACAGTGTTAAAACTGTGTTAAATTGACCTCATAAACTAAATATCCATCCATCCATCCATCTTCCATACCGCTTGTCCTACACTGGATCAGGTGGGATCCTGGAGCCTATCCCAATGAACCTGGAGCACAAAGCGGGGGTCACCTTGGATGAAGTGCCTACCCATCGCAGGGCACAATCGGACACACACTCACATACCCATTCACATGATAATTTGGCATCACACCTAAGGACAATTTGGAAATGCCAGTCAGCCTACAGTGCATGTCTTTGGACTGGGAGACTAATCCAGAGTACCCAGAGGAAACTGCCGAAGCACATGGACAACATGCAAACTCCACGCGCACCGGGCACAGGTGGGATTCGAACCCCCAAGCCCGGAGGTGCTAGGCAATTATAACTTCTGTCTACCAGCAAAAGAATGACTAAATCTAAATATAAAAAATAGGTTTTGCTTTGTTGTTGTTATCATATACAGTACATTAAGCAATGTTACATATTTTAAAAGTGTTTTAGAACGTCCCTGAGTCAGCAGTTTTGAGCCGGGTCTTCGTGTCTTGAGAACATATTCAAAACCATGCACTTTAATTACACGTGTGATGTATTCCAAATCTGTATGGAAATGCATCCATGTTGCGCAGCACTGTATGCTAGTCTCAGAACGAGCCGGAAACTACGACTGTTCTTCACGGTCGTGGCCATTTATTTTCAGTGACTCCACCAGCATTGTTCTATTTTAGTGAAATCCAACACTTCAGGCCCAAACTTGCCTTTTTCATTTACGCTTTCAGGTCGCCCATGTATGCTTCAGCTCCGGTTGCAGCAGTTCATTACACATTGTTTTGATATATGCATAAATATTACACAGTTGTTAGAGAAAAAATGGCTGGAAGGTATTGATTTCTTTCTTCTCCTTTTATTTATTTATTTTTTATAGCTGCTGTGAGTTGCTGTTCTTACTGTCTGTTTTACCAGGATAAGAATGTGGAAAAGTAAGTGAAAGAGCAAAGAAAGAGAGCAGAGAGAATGACAGAAACGTGAGGAAGATGACAATGGAGACAGGCAGGATATAAAAGTTTCTGTCACAGAGACAGAAACCATTAAGGCAGCCAAGACCAAGGATGAGATCTGTGTATACCCAAAACTACAT